>NW_027328357.1:0-33052 GCF_047675955.1 Chlorocebus sabaeus | reverse complement strand
TTGCCAATTCCACAAGAACAGCCTTAGCGAAAGGCTTCTTGAAGGGAAAGATGTAACTCTGTGAGATGAATTAACAGAACACAGAGCAGTTTCTCAGAAAGCTTCTTTCCAGTTTTGAACGGAAGATATTTCCTTTTTCACCATAGCCCTCTATGGGCTTCCAAATATCCCTTTGCCAATTCCACAAGAACAGCCTTAGCGAAAGGCTTCTTGAAGGGAAAGATGTAACTCTGTGAGATGAATTAACAGAACACAGAGCAGTTTCTCAGAAAGCTTCTTTCCAGTTTTGAACGGAAGATATTTCCTTTTTCACCATAGCCCTCTATGGGCTTCCAAATATCCCTTTGCCAATTCCACAAGAACAGCCTTAGCGAAAGGCTTCTTGAAGGGAAAGATGTAACTCTGTGAGATGAATTAACAGAACACAGAGCAGTTTCTCAGAAAGCTTCTTTCCAGTTTTGAACGGAAGATATTTCCTTTTTCACCATAGCCCTCTATGGGCTTCCAAATATCCCTTTGCCAATTCCACAAGAACAGCCTTAGCGAAAGGCTTCTTGAAGGGAAAGATGTAACTCTGTGAGATGAATGAACAGAACACAGAGCAGTTTCTCAGAAAGCTTCTTTCCAGTTTTGAACGGAAGATATTTCCTTTTTCACCATAGCCCTCTATGGGCTTCCAAATATCCCTTTGCCAATTCCACAAGAACAGCCTTAGCGAAAGGCTTCTTGAAGGGAAAGATGTAACTCTGTGAGATGAATTAACAGAACACAGAGCAGTTTCTCAGAAAGCTTCTTTCCAGTTTTGAACGGAAGATATTTCCTTTTTCACCATAGCCCTCTATGGGCTTCCAAATATCCCTTTGCCAATTCCACAAGAACAGCCTTAGCGAAAGGCTTCTGGAAGGGAAAGATGTAACTCTGTGAGATGAATTAACAGAACACAGAGCAGTTTCTCAGAAAGCTTCTTTCCAGTTTTGAACGGAAGATATTTCCTTTTTCACCATAGCCCTCTATGGGCTTCCAAATATCCCTTTGCCAATTCCACAAGAACAGCCTTAGCGAAAGGCTTCTTGAAGGGAAAGATGTAACTCTGTGAGATGAATGAACAGAACACAGAGCAGTTTCTCAGAAAGCTTCTTTCCAGTTTTGAACGGAAGATATTTCCTTTTTCACCATAGCCCTCTATGGGCTTCCAAATATCCCTTTGCCAATTCCACAAGAACAGCCTTAGCGAAAGGCTTCTTGAAGGGAAAGATGTAACTCTGTGAGATGAATTAACAGAACACAGAGCAGTTTCTCAGAAAGCTTCTTTCCAGTTTTGAACGGAAGATATTTCCTTTTTCACCATAGCCCTCTATGGGCTTCCAAATATCCCTTTGCCAATTCCACAAGAACAGCCTTAGCGAAAGGCTTCTTGAAGGGAAAGATGTAACTCTGTGAGATGAATTAACAGAACACAGAGCAGTTTCTCAGAAAGCTTCTTTCCAGTTTTGAACGGAAGATATTTCCTTTTTCACCATAGCCCTCTATGGGCTTCCAAATATCCCTTTGCCAATTCCACAAGAACAGCCTTAGCGAAAGGCTTCTTGAAGGGAAAGATGTAACTCTGTGAGATGAATTAACAGAACACAGAGCAGTTTCTCAGAAAGCTTCTTTCCAGTTTTGAACGGAAGATATTTCCTTTTTCACCATAGCCCTCTATGGGCTTCCAAATATCCCTTTGCCAATTCCACAAGAACAGCCTTAGCGAAAGGCTTCTTGAAGGGAAAGATGTAACTCTGTGAGATGAATTAACAGAACGCAGAGCAGTTTCTCAGAAAGCTTCTTTCCAGTTTTGAACGGAAGATATTTCCTTTTTCACCATAGCCCTCTATGGGCTTCCAAATATCCCTTTGCCAATTCCACAAGAACAGCCTTAGCGAAAGGCTTCTGGAAGGGAAAGATGTAACTCTGTGAGATGAATTAACAGAACGCAGAGCAGTTTCTCAGAAAGCTTCTTTCCAGTTTTGAACGGAAGATATTTCCTTTTTCACCATAGCCCTCTATGGGCTTCCAAATATCCCTTTGCCAATTCCACAAGAACAGCCTTAGCGAAAGGCTTCTGGAAGGGAAAGATGTAACTCTGTGAGATGAATTAACAGAACGCAGAGCAGTTTCTCAGAAAGCTTCTTTCCAGTTTTGAACGGAAGATATTTCCTTTTTCACCATAGCCCTCTATGGGCTTCCAAATATCCCTTTGCCAATTCCACAAGAACAGCCTTAGCGAAAGGCTTCTTGAAGGGAAAGATGTAACTCTGTGAGATGAATTAACAGAACACAGAGCAGTTTCTCAGAAAGCTTCTTTCCAGTTTTGAACGGAAGATATTTCCTTTTTCACCATAGCCCTCTATGGGCTTCCAAATATCCCTTTGCCAATTCCACAAGAACAGCCTTAGCGAAAGGCTTCTTGAAGGGAAAGATGTAACTCTGTGAGATGAATTAACAGAACACAGAGCAGTTTCTCAGAAAGCTTCTTTCCAGTTTTGAACGGAAGATATTTCCTTTTTCACCATAGCCCTCTATGGGCTTCCAAATATCCCTTTGCCAATTCCACAAGAACAGCCTTAGCGAAAGGCTTCTTGAAGGGAAAGATGTAACTCTGTGAGATGAATTAACAGAACACAGAGCAGTTTCTCAGAAAGCTTCTTTCCAGTTTTGAACGGAAGATATTTCCTTTTTCACCATAGCCCTCTATGGGCTTCCAAATATCCCTTTGCCAATTCCACAAGAACAGCCTTAGCGAAAGGCTTCTTGAAGGGAAAGATGTAACTCTGTGAGATGAATGAACAGAACACAGAGCAGTTTCTCAGAAAGCTTCTTTCCAGTTTTGAACGGAAGATATTTCCTTTTTCACCATAGCCCTCTATGGGCTTCCAAATATCCCTTTGCCAATTCCACAAGAACAGCCTTAGCGAAAGGCTTCTTGAAGGGAAAGATGTAACTCTGTGAGATGAATTAACAGAACACAGAGCAGTTTCTCAGAAAGCTTCTTTCCAGTTTTGAACGGAAGATATTTCCTTTTTCACCATAGCCCTCTATGGGCTTCCAAATATCCCTTTGCCAATTCCACAAGAACAGCCTTAGCGAAAGGCTTCTTGAAGGGAAAGATGTAACTCTGTGAGATGAATTAACAGAACACAGAGCAGTTTCTCAGAAAGCTTCTTTCCAGTTTTGAACGGAAGATATTTCCTTTTTCACCATAGCCCTCTATGGGCTTCCAAATATCCCTTTGCCAATTCCACAAGAACAGCCTTAGCGAAAGGCTTCTTGAAGGGAAAGATGTAACTCTGTGAGATGAATTAACAGAACACAGGGCAGTTTCTCAGAAAGCTTCTTTCCAGTTTTGAACGGAAGATATTTCCTTTTTCACCATAGCCCTCTATGGGCTTCCAAATATCCCTTTGCCAATTCCACAAGAACAGCCTTAGCGAAAGGCTTCTTGAAGGGAAAGATGTAACTCTGTGAGATGAATTAACAGAACACAGAGCAGTTTCTCAGAAAGCTTCTTTCCAGTTTTGAACGGAAGATATTTCCTTTTTCACCATAGCCCTCTATGGGCTTCCAAATATCCCTTTGCCAATTCCACAAGAACAGCCTTAGCGAAAGGCTTCTTGAAGGGAAAGATGTAACTCTGTGAGATGAATTAACAGAACACAGAGCAGTTTCTCAGAAAGCTTCTTTCCAGTTTTGAACGGAAGATATTTCCTTTTTCACCATAGCCCTCTATGGGCTTCCAAATATCCCTTTGCCAATTCCACAAGAACAGCCTTAGCGAAAGGCTTCTGGAAGGGAAAGATGTAACTCTGTGAGATGAATTAACAGAACACAGAGCAGTTTCTCAGAAAGCTTCTTTCCAGTTTTGAACGGAAGATATTTCCTTTTTCACCATAGCCCTCTATGGGCTTCCAAATATCCCTTTGCCAATTCCACAAGAACAGCCTTAGCGAAAGGCTTCTGGAAGGGAAAGATGTAACTCTGTGAGATGAATTAACAGAACGCAGAGCAGTTTCTCAGAAAGCTTCTTTCCAGTTTTGAACGGAAGATATTTCCTTTTTCACCATAGCCCTCTATGGGCTTCCAAATATCCCTTTGCCAATTCCACAAGAACAGCCTTAGCGAAAGGCTTCTTGAAGGGAAAGATGTAACTCTGTGAGATGAATTAACAGAACACAGAGCAGTTTCTCAGAAAGCTTCTTTCCAGTTTTGAACGGAAGATATTTCCTTTTTCACCATAGCCCTCTATGGGCTTCCAAATATCCCTTTGCCAATTCCACAAGAACAGCCTTAGCGAAAGGCTTCTTGAAGGGAAAGATGTAACTCTGTGAGATGAATTAACAGAACACAGAGCAGTTTCTCAGAAAGCTTCTTTCCAGTTTTGAACGGAAGATATTTCCTTTTTCACCATAGCCCTCTATGGGCTTCCAAATATCCCTTTGCCAATTCCACAAGAACAGCCTTAGCGAAAGGCTTCTTGAAGGGAAAGATGTAACTCTGTGAGATGAATTAACAGAACACAGAGCAGTTTCTCAGAAAGCTTCTTTCCAGTTTTGAACGGAAGATATTTCCTTTTTCACCATAGCCCTCTATGGGCTTCCAAATATCCCTTTGCCAATTCCACAAGAACAGCCTTAGCGAAAGGCTTCTTGAAGGGAAAGATGTAACTCTGTGAGATGAATTAACAGAACACAGAGCAGTTTCTCAGAAAGCTTCTTTCCAGTTTTGAACGGAAGATATTTCCTTTTTCACCATAGCCCTCTATGGGCTTCCAAATATCCCTTTGCCAATTCCACAAGAACAGCCTTAGCGAAAGGCTTCTTGAAGGGAAAGATGTAACTCTGTGAGATGAATTAACAGAACACAGAGCAGTTTCTCAGAAAGCTTCTTTCCAGTTTTGAACGGAAGATATTTCCTTTTTCACCATAGCCCTCTATGGGCTTCCAAATATCCCTTTGCCAATTCCACAAGAACAGCCTTAGCGAAAGGCTTCTTGAAGGGAAAGATGTAACTCTGTGAGATGAATTAACAGAACACAGAGCAGTTTCTCAGAAAGCTTCTTTCCAGTTTTGAACGGAAGATATTTCCTTTTTCACCATAGCCCTCTATGGGCTTCCAAATATCCCTTTGCCAATTCCACAAGAACAGCCTTAGCGAAAGGCTTCTGGAAGGGAAAGATGTAACTCTGTGAGATGAATTAACAGAACGCAGAGCAGTTTCTCAGAAAGCTTCTTTCCAGTTTTGAACGGAAGATATTTCCTTTTTCACCATAGCCCTCTATGGGCTTCCAAATATCCCTTTGCCAATTCCACAAGAACAGCCTTAGCGAAAGGCTTCTTGAAGGGAAAGATGTAACTCTGTGAGATGAATTAACAGAACACAGAGCAGTTTCTCAGAAAGCTTCTTTCCAGTTTTGAACGGAAGATATTTCCTTTTTCACCATAGCCCTCTATGGGCTTCCAAATATCCCTTTGCCAATTCCACAAGAACAGCCTTAGCGAAAGGCTTCTTGAAGGGAAAGATGTAACTCTGTGAGATGAATTAACAGAACACAGAGCAGTTTCTCAGAAAGCTTCTTTCCAGTTTTGAACGGAAGATATTTCCTTTTTCACCATAGCCCTCTATGGGCTTCCAAATATCCCTTTGCCAATTCCACAAGAACAGCCTTAGCGAAAGGCTTCTTGAAGGGAAAGATGTAACTCTGTGAGATGAATTAACAGAACACAGAGCAGTTTCTCAGAAAGCTTCTTTCCAGTTTTGAACGGAAGATATTTCCTTTTTCACCATAGCCCTCTATGGGCTTCCAAATATCCCTTTGCCAATTCCACAAGAACAGCCTTAGCGAAAGGCTTCTTGAAGGGAAAGATGTAACTCTGTGAGATGAATTAACAGAACACAGAGCAGTTTCTCAGAAAGCTTCTTTCCAGTTTTGAACGGAAGATATTTCCTTTTTCACCATAGCCCTCTATGGGCTTCCAAATATCCCTTTGCCAATTCCACAAGAACAGCCTTAGCGAAAGGCTTCTTGAAGGGAAAGATGTAACTCTGTGAGATGAATTAACAGAACACAGAGCAGTTTCTCAGAAAGCTTCTTTCCAGTTTTGAACGGAAGATATTTCCTTTTTCACCATAGCCCTCTATGGGCTTCCAAATATCCCTTTGCCAATTCCACAAGAACAGCCTTAGCGAAAGGCTTCTTGAAGGGAAAGATGTAACTCTGTGAGATGAATTAACAGAACACAGGGCAGTTTCTCAGAAAGCTTCTTTCCAGTTTTGAACGGAAGATATTTCCTTTTTCACCATAGCCCTCTATGGGCTTCCAAATATCCCTTTGCCAATTCCACAAGAACAGCCTTAGCGAAAGGCTTCTTGAAGGGAAAGATGTAACTCTGTGAGATGAATTAACAGAACACAGAGCAGTTTCTCAGAAAGCTTCTTTCCAGTTTTGAACGGAAGATATTTCCTTTTTCACCATAGCCCTCTATGGGCTTCCAAATATCCCTTTGCCAATTCCACAAGAACAGCCTTAGCGAAAGGCTTCTTGAAGGGAAAGATGTAACTCTGTGAGATGAATTAACAGAACACAGAGCAGTTTCTCAGAAAGCTTCTTTCCAGTTTTGAACGGAAGATATTTCCTTTTTCACCATAGCCCTCTATGGGCTTCCAAATATCCCTTTGCCAATTCCACAAGAACAGCCTTAGCGAAAGGCTTCTTGAAGGGAAAGATGTAACTCTGTGAGATGAATTAACAGAACACAGAGCAGTTTCTCAGAAAGCTTCTTTCCAGTTTTGAACGGAAGATATTTCCTTTTTCACCATAGCCCTCTATGGGCTTCCAAATATCCCTTTGCCAATTCCACAAGAACAGCCTTAGCGAAAGGCTTCTTGAAGGGAAAGATGTAACTCTGTGAGATGAATGAACAGAACACAGAGCAGTTTCTCAGAAAGCTTCTTTCCAGTTTTGAACGGAAGATATTTCCTTTTTCACCATAGCCCTCTATGGGCTTCCAAATATCCCTTTGCCAATTCCACAAGAACAGCCTTAGCGAAAGGCTTCTTGAAGGGAAAGATGTAACTCTGTGAGATGAATTAACAGAACACAGAGCAGTTTCTCAGAAAGCTTCTTTCCAGTTTTGAACGGAAGATATTTCCTTTTTCACCATAGCCCTCTATGGGCTTCCAAATATCCCTTTGCCAATTCCACAAGAACAGCCTTAGCGAAAGGCTTCTTGAAGGGAAAGATGTAACTCTGTGAGATGAATTAACAGAACACAGAGCAGTTTCTCAGAAAGCTTCTTTCCAGTTTTGAACGGAAGATATTTCCTTTTTCACCATAGCCCTCTATGGGCTTCCAAATATCCCTTTGCCAATTCCACAAGAACAGCCTTAGCGAAAGGCTTCTTGAAGGGAAAGATGTAACTCTGTGAGATGAATTAACAGAACACAGAGCAGTTTCTCAGAAAGCTTCTTTCCAGTTTTGAACGGAAGATATTTCCTTTTTCACCATAGCCCTCTATGGGCTTCCAAATATCCCTTTGCCAATTCCACAAGAACAGCCTTAGCGAAAGGCTTCTTGAAGGGAAAGATGTAACTCTGTGAGATGAATTAACAGAACGCAGAGCAGTTTCTCAGAAAGCTTCTTTCCAGTTTTGAACGGAAGATATTTCCTTTTTCACCATAGCCCTCTATGGGCTTCCAAATATCCCTTTGCCAATTCCACAAGAACAGCCTTAGCGAAAGGCTTCTGGAAGGGAAAGATGTAACTCTGTGAGATGAATTAACAGAACGCAGAGCAGTTTCTCAGAAAGCTTCTTTCCAGTTTTGAACGGAAGATATTTCCTTTTTCACCATAGCCCTCTATGGGCTTCCAAATATCCCTTTGCCAATTCCACAAGAACAGCCTTAGCGAAAGGCTTCTGGAAGGGAAAGATGTAACTCTGTGAGATGAATTAACAGAACGCAGAGCAGTTTCTCAGAAAGCTTCTTTCCAGTTTTGAACGGAAGATATTTCCTTTTTCACCATAGCCCTCTATGGGCTTCCAAATATCCCTTTGCCAATTCCACAAGAACAGCCTTAGCGAAAGGCTTCTTGAAGGGAAAGATGTAACTCTGTGAGATGAATTAACAGAACACAGAGCAGTTTCTCAGAAAGCTTCTTTCCAGTTTTGAACGGAAGATATTTCCTTTTTCACCATAGCCCTCTATGGGCTTCCAAATATCCCTTTGCCAATTCCACAAGAACAGCCTTAGCGAAAGGCTTCTTGAAGGGAAAGATGTAACTCTGTGAGATGAATTAACAGAACACAGAGCAGTTTCTCAGAAAGCTTCTTTCCAGTTTTGAACGGAAGATATTTCCTTTTTCACCATAGCCCTCTATGGGCTTCCAAATATCCCTTTGCCAATTCCACAAGAACAGCCTTAGCGAAAGGCTTCTTGAAGGGAAAGATGTAACTCTGTGAGATGAATTAACAGAACACAGAGCAGTTTCTCAGAAAGCTTCTTTCCAGTTTTGAACGGAAGATATTTCCTTTTTCACCATAGCCCTCTATGGGCTTCCAAATATCCCTTTGCCAATTCCACAAGAACAGCCTTAGCGAAAGGCTTCTTGAAGGGAAAGATGTAACTCTGTGAGATGAATTAACAGAACACAGAGCAGTTTCTCAGAAAGCTTCTTTCCAGTTTTGAACGGAAGATATTTCCTTTTTCACCATAGCCCTCTATGGGCTTCCAAATATCCCTTTGCCAATTCCACAAGAACAGCCTTAGCGAAAGGCTTCTTGAAGGGAAAGATGTAACTCTGTGAGATGAATTAACAGAACACAGAGCAGTTTCTCAGAAAGCTTCTTTCCAGTTTTGAACGGAAGATATTTCCTTTTTCACCATAGCCCTCTATGGGCTTCCAAATATCCCTTTGCCAATTCCACAAGAACAGCCTTAGCGAAAGGCTTCTTGAAGGGAAAGATGTAACTCTGTGAGATGAATTAACAGAACACAGAGCAGTTTCTCAGAAAGCTTCTTTCCAGTTTTGAACGGAAGATATTTCCTTTTTCACCATAGCCCTCTATGGGCTTCCAAATATCCCTTTGCCAATTCCACAAGAACAGCCTTAGCGAAAGGCTTCTTGAAGGGAAAGATGTAACTCTGTGAGATGAATTAACAGAACACAGGGCAGTTTCTCAGAAAGCTTCTTTCCAGTTTTGAACGGAAGATATTTCCTTTTTCACCATAGCCCTCTATGGGCTTCCAAATATCCCTTTGCCAATTCCACAAGAACAGCCTTAGCGAAAGGCTTCTTGAAGGGAAAGATGTAACTCTGTGAGATGAATTAACAGAACACAGAGCAGTTTCTCAGAAAGCTTCTTTCCAGTTTTGAACGGAAGATATTTCCTTTTTCACCATAGCCCTCTATGGGCTTCCAAATATCCCTTTGCCAATTCCACAAGAACAGCCTTAGCGAAAGGCTTCTTGAAGGGAAAGATGTAACTCTGTGAGATGAATTAACAGAACACAGAGCAGTTTCTCAGAAAGCTTCTTTCCAGTTTTGAACGGAAGATATTTCCTTTTTCACCATAGCCCTCTATGGGCTTCCAAATATCCCTTTGCCAATTCCACAAGAACAGCCTTAGCGAAAGGCTTCTGGAAGGGAAAGATGTAACTCTGTGAGATGAATTAACAGAACACAGAGCAGTTTCTCAGAAAGCTTCTTTCCAGTTTTGAACGGAAGATATTTCCTTTTTCACCATAGCCCTCTATGGGCTTCCAAATATCCCTTTGCCAATTCCACAAGAACAGCCTTAGCGAAAGGCTTCTGGAAGGGAAAGATGTAACTCTGTGAGATGAATTAACAGAACGCAGAGCAGTTTCTCAGAAAGCTTCTTTCCAGTTTTGAACGGAAGATATTTCCTTTTTCACCATAGCCCTCTATGGGCTTCCAAATATCCCTTTGCCAATTCCACAAGAACAGCCTTAGCGAAAGGCTTCTTGAAGGGAAAGATGTAACTCTGTGAGATGAATTAACAGAACACAGAGCAGTTTCTCAGAAAGCTTCTTTCCAGTTTTGAACGGAAGATATTTCCTTTTTCACCATAGCCCTCTATGGGCTTCCAAATATCCCTTTGCCAATTCCACAAGAACAGCCTTAGCGAAAGGCTTCTTGAAGGGAAAGATGTAACTCTGTGAGATGAATTAACAGAACACAGAGCAGTTTCTCAGAAAGCTTCTTTCCAGTTTTGAACGGAAGATATTTCCTTTTTCACCATAGCCCTCTATGGGCTTCCAAATATCCCTTTGCCAATTCCACAAGAACAGCCTTAGCGAAAGGCTTCTTGAAGGGAAAGATGTAACTCTGTGAGATGAATTAACAGAACACAGAGCAGTTTCTCAGAAAGCTTCTTTCCAGTTTTGAACGGAAGATATTTCCTTTTTCACCATAGCCCTCTATGGGCTTCCAAATATCCCTTTGCCAATTCCACAAGAACAGCCTTAGCGAAAGGCTTCTTGAAGGGAAAGATGTAACTCTGTGAGATGAATTAACAGAACACAGAGCAGTTTCTCAGAAAGCTTCTTTCCAGTTTTGAACGGAAGATATTTCCTTTTTCACCATAGCCCTCTATGGGCTTCCAAATATCCCTTTGCCAATTCCACAAGAACAGCCTTAGCGAAAGGCTTCTTGAAGGGAAAGATGTAACTCTGTGAGATGAATTAACAGAACACAGAGCAGTTTCTCAGAAAGCTTCTTTCCAGTTTTGAACGGAAGATATTTCCTTTTTCACCATAGCCCTCTATGGGCTTCCAAATATCCCTTTGCCAATTCCACAAGAACAGCCTTAGCGAAAGGCTTCTTGAAGGGAAAGATGTAACTCTGTGAGATGAATTAACAGAACACAGAGCAGTTTCTCAGAAAGCTTCTTTCCAGTTTTGAACGGAAGATATTTCCTTTTTCACCATAGCCCTCTATGGGCTTCCAAATAACCCTTTGCCAATTCCACAAGAACAGCCTTAGCGAAAGGCTTCTGGAAGGGAAAGATGTAACTCTGTGAGATGAATTAACAGAACGCAGAGCAGTTTCTCAGAAAGCTTCTTTCCAGTTTTGAACGGAAGATATTTCCTTTTTCACCATAGCCCTCTATGGGCTTCCAAATATCCCTTTGCCAATTCCACAAGAACAGCCTTAGCGAAAGGCTTCTTGAAGGGAAAGATGTAACTCTGTGAGATGAATTAACAGAACACAGAGCAGTTTCTCAGAAAGCTTCTTTCCAGTTTTGAACGGAAGATATTTCCTTTTTCACCATAGCCCTCTATGGGCTTCCAAATATCCCTTTGCCAATTCCACAAGAACAGCCTTAGCGAAAGGCTTCTTGAAGGGAAAGATGTAACTCTGTGAGATGAATTAACAGAACACAGAGCAGTTTCTCAGAAAGCTTCTTTCCAGTTTTGAACGGAAGATATTTCCTTTTTCACCATAGCCCTCTATGGGCTTCCAAATATCCCTTTGCCAATTCCACAAGAACAGCCTTAGCGAAAGGCTTCTTGAAGGGAAAGATGTAACTCTGTGAGATGAATTAACAGAACACAGAGCAGTTTCTCAGAAAGCTTCTTTCCAGTTTTGAACGGAAGATATTTCCTTTTTCACCATAGCCCTCTATGGGCTTCCAAATATCCCTTTGCCAATTCCACAAGAACAGCCTTAGCGAAAGGCTTCTTGAAGGGAAAGATGTAACTCTGTGAGATGAATTAACAGAACACAGAGCAGTTTCTCAGAAAGCTTCTTTCCAGTTTTGAACGGAAGATATTTCCTTTTTCACCATAGCCCTCTATGGGCTTCCAAATATCCCTTTGCCAATTCCACAAGAACAGCCTTAGCGAAAGGCTTCTTGAAGGGAAAGATGTAACTCTGTGAGATGAATTAACAGAACACAGAGCAGTTTCTCAGAAAGCTTCTTTCCAGTTTTGAACGGAAGATATTTCCTTTTTCACCATAGCCCTCTATGGGCTTCCAAATATCCCTTTGCCAATTCCACAAGAACAGCCTTAGCGAAAGGCTTCTTGAAGGGAAAGATGTAACTCTGTGAGATGAATTAACAGAACACAGGGCAGTTTCTCAGAAAGCTTCTTTCCAGTTTTGAACGGAAGATATTTCCTTTTTCACCATAGCCCTCTATGGGCTTCCAAATATCCCTTTGCCAATTCCACAAGAACAGCCTTAGCGAAAGGCTTCTTGAAGGGAAAGATGTAACTCTGTGAGATGAATTAACAGAACACAGAGCAGTTTCTCAGAAAGCTTCTTTCCAGTTTTGAACGGAAGATATTTCCTTTTTCACCATAGCCCTCTATGGGCTTCCAAATATCCCTTTGCCAATTCCACAAGAACAGCCTTAGCGAAAGGCTTCTTGAAGGGAAAGATGTAACTCTGTGAGATGAATTAACAGAACACAGAGCAGTTTCTCAGAAAGCTTCTTTCCAGTTTTGAACGGAAGATATTTCCTTTTTCACCATAGCCCTCTATGGGCTTCCAAATATCCCTTTGCCAATTCCACAAGAACAGCCTTAGCGAAAGGCTTCTTGAAGGGAAAGATGTAACTCTGTGAGATGAATTAACAGAACACAGAGCAGTTTCTCAGAAAGCTTCTTTCCAGTTTTGAACGGAAGATATTTCCTTTTTCACCATAGCCCTCTATGGGCTTCCAAATATCCCTTTGCCAATTCCACAAGAACAGCCTTAGCGAAAGGCTTCTTGAAGGGAAAGATGTAACTCTGTGAGATGAATGAACAGAACACAGAGCAGTTTCTCAGAAAGCTTCTTTCCAGTTTTGAACGGAAGATATTTCCTTTTTCACCATAGCCCTCTATGGGCTTCCAAATATCCCTTTGCCAATTCCACAAGAACAGCCTTAGCGAAAGGCTTCTTGAAGGGAAAGATGTAACTCTGTGAGATGAATTAACAGAACACAGAGCAGTTTCTCAGAAAGCTTCTTTCCAGTTTTGAACGGAAGATATTTCCTTTTTCACCATAGCCCTCTATGGGCTTCCAAATATCCCTTTGCCAATTCCACAAGAACAGCCTTAGCGAAAGGCTTCTTGAAGGGAAAGATGTAACTCTGTGAGATGAATTAACAGAACACAGAGCAGTTTCTCAGAAAGCTTCTTTCCAGTTTTGAACGGAAGATATTTCCTTTTTCACCATAGCCCTCTATGGGCTTCCAAATATCCCTTTGCCAATTCCACAAGAACAGCCTTAGCGAAAGGCTTCTTGAAGGGAAAGATGTAACTCTGTGAGATGAATTAACAGAACACAGAGCAGTTTCTCAGAAAGCTTCTTTCCAGTTTTGAACGGAAGATATTTCCTTTTTCACCATAGCCCTCTATGGGCTTCCAAATATCCCTTTGCCAATTCCACAAGAACAGCCTTAGCGAAAGGCTTCTTGAAGGGAAAGATGTAACTCTGTGAGATGAATTAACAGAACACAGAGCAGTTTCTCAGAAAGCTTCTTTCCAGTTTTGAACGGAAGATATTTCCTTTTTCACCATAGCCCTCTATGGGCTTCCAAATATCCCTTTGCCAATTCCACAAGAACAGCCTTAGCGAAAGGCTTCTGGAAGGGAAAGATGTAACTCTGTGAGATGAATTAACAGAACGCAGAGCAGTTTCTCAAAAACTTCTTTCCAGTTTTGAACGGAAGATATTTCCTTTTTCACCATAGCCCTCTATGGGCTTCCAAATATCCCTTTGCCAATTCCACAAGAACAGCCTTAGCGAAAGGCTTCTTGAAGGGAAAGATGTAACTCTGTGAGATGAATTAACAGAACACAGAGCAGTTTCTCAGAAAGCTTCTTTCCAGTTTTGAACGGAAGATATTTCCTTTTTCACCATAGCCCTCTATGGGCTTCCAAATATCCCTTTGCCAATTCCACAAGAACAGCCTTAGCGAAAGGCTTCTTGAAGGGAAAGATGTAACTCTGTGAGATGAATTAACAGAACACAGAGCAGTTTCTCAGAAAGCTTCTTTCCAGTTTTGAACGGAAGATATTTCCTTTTTCACCATAGCCCTCTATGGGCTTCCAAATATCCCTTTGCCAATTCCACAAGAACAGCCTTAGCGAAAGGCTTCTTGAAGGGAAAGATGTAACTCTGTGAGATGAATTAACAGAACACAGAGCAGTTTCTCAGAAAGCTTCTTTCCAGTTTTGAACGGAAGATATTTCCTTTTTCACCATAGCCCTCTATGGGCTTCCAAATATCCCTTTGCCAATTCCACAAGAACAGCCTTAGCGAAAGGCTTCTTGAAGGGAAAGATGTAACTCTGTGAGATGAATTAACAGAACACAGAGCAGTTTCTCAGAAAGCTTCTTTCCAGTTTTGAACGGAAGATATTTCCTTTTTCACCATAGCCCTCTATGGGCTTCCAAATATCCCTTTGCCAATTCCACAAGAACAGCCTTAGCGAAAGGCTTCTTGAAGGGAAAGATGTAACTCTGTGAGATGAATTAACAGAACACAGAGCAGTTTCTCAGAAAGCTTCTTTCCAGTTTTGAACGGAAGATATTTCCTTTTTCACCATAGCCCTCTATGGGCTTCCAAATATCCCTTTGCCAATTCCACAAGAACAGCCTTAGCGAAAGGCTTCTTGAAGGGAAAGATGTAACTCTGTGAGATGAATTAACAGAACACAGAGCAGTTTCTCAGAAAGCTTCTTTCCAGTTTTGAACGGAAGATATTTCCTTTTTCACCATAGCCCTCTATGGGCTTCCAAATATCCCTTTGCCAATTCCACAAGAACAGCCTTAGCGAAAGGCTTCTTGAAGGGAAAGATGTAACTCTGTGAGA
Organism: Chlorocebus sabaeus; assembly: GCF_047675955.1. Taxonomy (NCBI): domain Eukaryota; kingdom Metazoa; phylum Chordata; class Mammalia; order Primates; family Cercopithecidae; genus Chlorocebus; species Chlorocebus sabaeus. The sequence goes on along the minus strand of NW_027328357.1, from coordinate 18,195 downwards.
TGAATTAACAGAACACAGAGCAGTTTCTCAGAAAGCTTCTTTCCAGTTTTGAACGGAAGATATTTCCTTTTTCACCATAGCCCTCTATGGGCTTCCAAATATCCCTTTGCCAATTCCACAAGAACAGCCTTAGCGAAAGGCTTCTGGAAGGGAAAGATGTAACTCTGTGAGATGAATGAACAGAACGCAGAGCAGTTTCTCAGAAAGCTTCTTTCCAGTTTTGAACGGAAGATATTTCCTTTTTCACCATAGCCCTCTATGGGCTTCCAAATATCCCTTTGCCAATTCCACAAGAACAGCCTTAGCGAAAGGCTTCTTGAAGGGAAAGATGTAACTCTGTGAGATGAATTAACAGAACACAGAGCAGTTTCTCAGAAAGCTTCTTTCCAGTTTTGAACGGAAGATATTTCCTTTTTCACCATAGCCCTCTATGGGCTTCCAAATATCCCTTTGCCAATTCCACAAGAACAGCCTTAGCGAAAGGCTTCTTGAAGGGAAAGATGTAACTCTCTGAGATGAATTAACAGAACACAGAGCAGTTTCTCAGAAAGCTTCTTTCCAGTTTTGAACGGAAGATATTTCCTTTTTCACCATAGCCCTCTATGGGCTTCCAAATATCCCTTTGCCAATTCCACAAGAACAGCCTTAGCGAAAGGCTTCTTGAAGGGAAAGATGTAACTCTGTGAGATGAATTAACAGAACACAGAGCAGTTTCTCAGAAAGCTTCTTTCCAGTTTTGAACGGAAGATATTTCCTTTTTCACCATAGCCCTCTATGGGCTTCCAAATATCCCTTTGCCAATTCCACAAGAACAGCCTTAGCGAAAGGCTTCTTGAAGGGAAAGATGTAACTCTGTGAGATGAATTAACAGAACACAGAGCAGTTTCTCAGAAAGCTTCTTTCCAGTTTTGAACGGAAGATATTTCCTTTTTCACCATAGCCCTCTATGGGCTTCCAAATATCCCTTTGCCAATTCCACAAGAACAGCCTTAGCGAAAGGCTTCTTGAAGGGAAAGATGTAACTCTGTGAGATGAATTAACAGAACACAGAGCAGTTTCTCAGAAAGCTTCTTTCCAGTTTTGAACGGAAGATATTTCCTTTTTCACCATAGCCCTCTATGGGCTTCCAAATATCCCTTTGCCAATTCCACAAGAACAGCCTTAGCGAAAGGCTTCTTGAAGGGAAAGATGTAACTCTGTGAGATGAATTAACAGAACACAGAGCAGTTTCTCAGAAAGCTTCTTTCCAGTTTTGAACGGAAGATATTTCCTTTTTCACCATAGCCCTCTATGGGCTTCCAAATATCCCTTTGCCAATTCCACAAGAACAGCCTTAGCGAAAGGCTTCTGGAAGGGAAAGATGTAACTCTGTGAGATGAATTAACAGAACGCAGAGCAGTTTCTCAGAAAGCTTCTTTCCAGTTTTGAACGGAAGATATTTCCTTTTTCACCATAGCCCTCTATGGGCTTCCAAATATCCCTTTGCCAATTCCACAAGAACAGCCTTAGCGAAAGGCTTCTTGAAGGGAAAGATGTAACTCTGTGAGATGAATTAACAGAACACAGAGCAGTTTCTCAGAAAGCTTCTTTCCAGTTTTGAACGGAAGATATTTCCTTTTTCACCATAGCCCTCTATGGGCTTCCAAATATCCCTTTGCCAATTCCACAAGAACAGCCTTAGCGAAAGGCTTCTTGAAGGGAAAGATTTAACTCTGTGAGATGAATTAACAGAACACAGAGCAGTTTCTCAGAAAGCTTCTTTCCAGTTTTGAACGGAAGATATTTCCTTTTTCACCATAGCCCTCTATGGGCTTCCAAATATCCCTTTGCCAATTCCACAAGAACAGCCTTAGCGAAAGGCTTCTTGAAGGGAAAGATGTAACTCTGTGAGATGAATTAACAGAACACAGAGCAGTTTCTCAGAAAGCTTCTTTCCAGTTTTGAACGGAAGATATTTCCTTTTTCACCATAGCCCTCTATGGGCTTCCAAATATCCCTTTGCCAATTCCACAAGAACAGCCTTAGCGAAAGGCTTCTTGAAGGGAAAGATGTAACTCTGTGAGATGAATTAACAGAACACAGAGCAGTTTCTCAGAAAGCTTCTTTCCAGTTTTGAACGGAAGATATTTCCTTTTTCACCATAGCCCTCTATGGGCTTCCAAATATCCCTTTGCCAATTCCACAAGAACAGCCTTAGCGAAAGGCTTCTTGAAGGGAAAGATGTAACTCTGTGAGATGAATTAACAGAACACAGAGCAGTTTCTCAGAAAGCTTCTTTCCAGTTTTGAACGGAAGATATTTCCTTTTTCACCATAGCCCTCTATGGGCTTCCAAATATCCCTTTGCCAATTCCACAAGAACAGCCTTAGCGAAAGGCTTCTTGAAGGGAAAGATGTAACTCTGTGAGATGAATTAACAGAACACAGAGCAGTTTCTCAGAAAGCTTCTTTCCAGTTTTGAACGGAAGATATTTCCTTTTTCACCATAGCCCTCTATGGGCTTCCAAATATCCCTTTGCCAATTCCACAAGAACAGCCTTAGCGAAAGGCTTCTTGAAGGGAAAGATGTAACTCTGTGAGATGAATTAACAGAACACAGAGCAGTTTTCTCAGAAAGCTTCTTTCCAGTTTTGAACGGAAGATATTTCCTTTTTCACCATAGCCCTCTATGGGCTTCCAAATATCCCTTTGCCAATTCCACAAGAACAGCCTTAGCGAAAGGCTTCTTGAAGGGAAAGATGTAACTCTGTGAGATGAATTAACAGAACACAGGGCAGTTTCTCAGAAAGCTTCTTTCCAGTTTTGAACGGAAGATATTTCCTTTTTCACCATAGCCCTCTATGGGCTTCCAAATATCCCTTTGCCAATTCCACAAGAACAGCCTTAGCGAAAGGCTTCTTGAAGGGAAAGATGTAACTCTGTGAGATGAATTAACAGAACACAGAGCAGTTTCTCAGAAAGCTTCTTTCCAGTTTTGAACGGAAGATATTTCCTTTTTCACCATAGCCCTCTATGGGCTTCCAAATATCCCTTTGCCAATTCCACAAGAACAGCCTTAGCGAAAGGCTTCTTGAAGGGAAAGATGTAACTCTGTGAGATGAATTAACAGAACACAGAGCAGTTTCTCAGAAAGCTTCTTTCCAGTTTTGAACGGAAGATATTTCCTTTTTCACCATAGCCCTCTATGGGCTTCCAAATATCCCTTTGCCAATTCCACAAGAACAGCCTTAGCGAAAGGCTTCTGGAAGGGAAAGATGTAACTCTGTGAGATGAATTAACAGAACACAGAGCAGTTTCTCAGAAAGCTTCTTTCCAGTTTTGAACGGAAGATATTTCCTTTTTCACCATAGCCCTCTATGGGCTTCCAAATATCCCTTTGCCAATTCCACAAGAACAGCCTTAGCGAAAGGCTTCTTGAAGGGAAAGATGTAACTCTGTGAGATGAATTAACAGAACACAGAGCAGTTTCTCAGAAAGCTTCTTTCCAGTTTTGAACGGAAGATATTTCCTTTTTCACCATAGCCTCTATGGGCTTCCAAATATCCCTTTGCCAATTCCACAAGAACAGCCTTAGCGAAAGGCTTCTTGAAGGGAAAGATGTAACTCTGTGAGATGAATTAACAGAACACAGAGCAGTTTCTCAGAAAGCTTCTTTCCAGTTTTGAACGGAAGATATTTCCTTTTTCACCATAGCCCTCTATGGGCTTCCAAATATCCCTTTGCCAATTCCACAAGAACAGCCTTAGCGAAAGGCTTCTTGAAGGGAAAGATGTAACTCTGTGAGATGAATTAACAGAACACAGAGCAGTTTCTCAGAAAGCTTCTTTCCAGTTTTGAACGGAAGATATTTCCTTTTTTCACCATAGCCCTCTATGGGCTTCCAAATATCCCTTTGCCAATTCCACAAGAACAGCCTTAGCGAAAGGCTTCTTGAAGGGAAAGATGTAACTCTGTGAGATGAATTAACAGAACACAGAGCAGTTTCTCAGAAAGCTTCTTTCCAGTTTTGAACGGAAGATATTTCCTTTTTCACCATAGCCCTCTATGGGCTTCCAAATATCCCTTTGCCAATTCCACAAGAACAGCCTTAGCGAAAGGCTTCTTGAAGGGAAAGATGTAACTCTGTGAGATGAATTAACAGAACACAGAGCAGTTTCTCAGAAAGCTTCTTTCCAGTTTTGAACGGAAGATATTTCCTTTTTCACCATAGCCCTCTATGGGCTTCCAAATATCCCTTTGCCAATTCCACAAGAACAGCCTTAGCGAAAGGCTTCTTGAAGGGAAAGATGTAACTCTGTGAGATGAATTAACAGAACACAGAGCAGTTTCTCAGAAAGCTTCTTTCCAGTTTTGAACGGAAGATATTTCCTTTTTCACCATAGCCCTCTATGGGCTTCCAAATATCCCTTTGCCAATTCCACAAGAACAGCCTTAGCGAAAGGCTTCTTGAAGGGAAAGATGTAACTCTGTGAGATGAATTAACAGAACACAGAGCAGTTTCTCAGAAAGCTTCTTTCCAGTTTTGAACGGAAGATATTTCCTTTTTCACCATAGCCCTCTATGGGCTTCCAAATATCCCTTTGCCAATTCCACAAGAACAGCCTTAGCGAAAGGCTTCTTGAAGGGAAAGATGTAACTCTGTGAGATGAATTAACAGAACACAGAGCAGTTTCTCAGAAAGCTTCTTTCCAGTTTTGAACGGAAGATATTTCCTTTTTCACCATAGCCCTCTATGGGCTTCCAAATATCCCTTTGCCAATTCCACAAGAACAGCCTTAGCGAAAGGCTTCTTGAAGGGAAAGATGTAACTCTGTGAGATGAATTAACAGAACACAGAGCAGTTTCTCAGAAAGCTTCTTTCCAGTTTTGAACGGAAGATATTTCCTTTTTCACCATAGCCCTCTATGGGCTTCCAAATATCCCTTTGCCAATTCCACAAGAACAGCCTTAGCGAAAGGCTTCTTGAAGGGAAAGATGTAACTCTGTGAGATGAATTAACAGAACACAGAGCAGTTTCTCAGAAAGCTTCTTTCCAGTTTTGAACGGAAGATATTTCCTTTTTCACCATAGCCCTCTATGGGCTTCCAAATATCCCTTTGCCAATTCCACAAGAACAGCCTTAGCGAAAGGCTTCTGGAAGGGAAAGATGTAACTCTGTGAGATGAATTAACAGAACGCAGAGCAGTTTCTCAAAAAGCTTCTTTCCAGTTTTGAACGGAAGATATTTCCTTTTTCACCATAGCCCTCTATGGGCTTCCAAATATCCCTTTGCCAATTCCACAAGAACAGCCTTAGCGAAAGGCTTCTTGAAGGGAAAGATGTAACTCTGTGAGATGAATTAACAGAACACAGAGCAGTTTCTCAGAAAGCTTCTTTCCAGTTTTGAACGGAAGATATTTCCTTTTTCACCATAGCCCTCTATGGGCTTCCAAATATCCCTTTGCCAATTCCACAAGAACAGCCTTAGCGAAAGGCTTCTTGAAGGGAAAGATGTAACTCTGTGAGATGAATTAACAGAACACAGAGCAGTTTCTCAGAAAGCTTCTTTCCAGTTTTGAACGGAAGATATTTCCTTTTTCACCATAGCCCTCTATGGGCTTCCAAATATCCCTTTGCCAATTCCACAAGAACAGCCTTAGCGAAAGGCTTCTTGAAGGGAAAGATGTAACTCTGTGAGATGAATTAACAGAACACAGAGCAGTTTCTCAGAAAGCTTCTTTCCAGTTTTGAACGGAAGATATTTCCTTTTTCACCATAGCCCTCTATGGGCTTCCAAATATCCCTTTGCCAATTCCACAAGAACAGCCTTAGCGAAAGGCTTCTTGAAGGGAAAGATGTAACTCTGTGAGATGAATTAACAGAACACAGAGCAGTTTCTCAGAAAGCTTCTTTCCAGTTTTGAACGGAAGATATTTCCTTTTTCACCATAGCCCTCTATGGGCTTCCAAATATCCCTTTGCCAATTCCACAAGAACAGCCTTAGCGAAAGGCTTCTTGAAGGGAAAGATGTAACTCTGTGAGATGAATTAACAGAACACAGAGCAGTTTCTCAGAAAGCTTCTTTCCAGTTTTGAACGGAAGATATTTCCTTTTTCACCATAGCCCTCTATGGGCTTCCAAATATCCCTTTGCCAATTCCACAAGAACAGCCTTAGCAAAAGGCTTCTTGAAGGGAAAGATGTAACTCTGTGAGATGAATTAACAGAACACAGAGCAGTTTCTCAGAAAGCTTCTTTCCAGTTTTGAACGGAAGATATTTCCTTTTTCACCATAGCCCTCTATGGGCTTCCAAATATCCCTTTGCCAATTCGACAAGAACAGCCATAGCGAAAGGCTTCTTGAAGGGAAAGATGTAACTCTGTGAGATGAATTAACAGAACACAGAGCAGTTTCTCAGAAAGCTTCTTTCCAGTTTTGAACGGAAGATATTTCCTTTTTCACCATAGCCCTCTATGGGCTTCCAAATATCCCTTTGCCAATTCCACAAGAACAGCCTTAGCGAAAGGCTTCTTGAAGGGAAAGATGTAACTCTGTGAGATGAATTAACGGAACACAGAGCAGTTTCTCAGAAAGCTTCTTTCCAGTTTTGAACGGAAGATATTTCCTTTTTCACCATAGCCCTCTATGGGCTTCCAAATATCCCTTTGCCAATTCCACAAGAACAGCCTTAGCGAAAGGCTTCTTGAAGGGAAAGATGTAACTCTGTGAGATGAATTAACAGAACACAGAGCAGTTTCTCAGAAAGCTTCTTTCCAGTTTTGAACGGAAGATATTTCCTTTTTCACCATAGCCCTCTATGGGCTTCCAAATATCCCTTTGCCAATTCCACAAGAACAGCCTTAGCGAAAGGCTTCTTGAAGGGAAAGATGTAACTCTGTGTGATGAATTAACAGAACACAGAGCAGTTTCTCAGAAAGCTTCTTTCCAGTTTTGAACGGAAGATATTTCCTTTTTCACCATAGCCCTCTATGGGCTTCCAAATATCCCTTTGCCAATTCCACAAGAACAGCCTTAGCGAAAGGCTTCTTGAAGGGAAAGATGTAACTCTGTGAGATGAATGAACAGAACACAGAGCAGTTTCTCAGAAAGCTTCTTTCCAGTTTTGAACGGAAGATATTTCCTTTTTCACCATAGCCCTCTATGGGCTTCCAAATATCCCTTTGCCAATTCCACAAGAACAGCCTTAGCGAAAGGCTTCTTGAAGGGAAAGATGTAACTCTGTGAGATGAATTAACAGAACACAGAGCAGTTTCTCAGAAAGCTTCTTTCCAGTTTTGAACGGAAGATATTTCCTTTTTCACCATAGCCCTCTATGGGCTTCCAAATATCCCTTTGCCAATTCCACAAGAACAGCCTTAGCGAAAGGCTTCTTGAAGGGAAAGATGTAACTCTGTGAGATGAATTAACAGAACACAGAGCAGTTTCTCAGAAAGCTTCTTTCCAGTTTTGAACGGAAGATATTTCCTTTTTCACCATAGCCCTCTATGGGCTTCCAAATATCCCTTTGCCAATTCCACAAGAACAGCCTTAGCGAAAGGCTTCTTGAAGGGAAAGATGTAACTCTGTGAGATGAATTAACAGAACACAGAGCAGTTTCTCAGAAAGCTTCTTTCCAGTTTTGAACGGAAGATATTTCCTTTTTCACCATAGCCCTCTATGGGCTTCCAAATATCCCTTTGCCAATTCCACAAGAACAGCCTTAGCGAAAGGCTTCTTGAAGGGAAAGATGTAACTCTGTGAGATGAATTAACAGAACACAGAGCAGTTTCTCAGAAAGCTTCTTTCCAGTTTTGAACGGAAGATATTTCCTTTTTCACCATAGCCCTCTATGGGCTTCCAAATATCCCTTTGCCAATTCCACAAGAACAGCCTTAGCGAAAGGCTTCTTGAAGGGAAAGATGTAACTCTGTGAGATGAATTAACAGAACACAGGGCAGTTTCTCAGAAAGCTTCTTTCCAGTTTTGAACGGAAGATATTTCCTTTTTCACCATAGCCCTCTATGGGCTTCCAAATATCCCTTTGCCAATTCCACAAGAACAGCCTTAGCGAAAGGCTTCTTGAAGGGAAAGATGTAACTCTGTGAGATGAATTAACAGAACACAGAGCAGTTTCTCAGAAAGCTTCTTTCCAGTTTTGAACGGAAGATATTTCCTTTTTCACCATAGCCCTCTATGGGCTTCCAATTATCCCTTTGCCAATTCCACAAGAACAGCCTTAGCGAAAGGCTTCTTGAAGGGAAAGATGTAACTCTGTGAGATGAATTAACAGAACACAGGGCAGTTTCTCAGAAAGCTTCTTTCCAGTTTTGAACGGAAGATATTTCCTTTTTCACCATAGCCCTCTATGGGCTTCCAAATATCCCTTTGCCAAGTCCACAAGAACAGCCTTAGCGAAAGGCTTCTTGAAGGGAAAGATGTAACTCTGTGAGATGAATTAACAGAACACAGGGCAGTTTCTCAGAAAGCTTCTTTCCAGTTTTGAACGGAAGATATTTCCTTTTTCACCATAGCCCTCTATGGGCTTCTAAATATCCCTTTGCCAAGTCCACAAGAACAGCCTTAGCGAAAGGCTTCTTGAAAGGAAAGATGTAACTCTGTGAGTTGAATTAACAGAACACAGAGCAGTTTCTCAGAAAGCTTCTTTCCAGTTTTGAACGGAAGGTATTTCCTTTTTCACCATAGCCCTCTATGGGCTTCCAAATATCCCTTTGCCAATTCCACAAGAACAGCCTTAGCGAAAGGCTTCTTGAAGGGAAAGATGTAACTCTGTGAGATGAATTAACAGAACACAGAGCAGTTTCTCAGAAAGCTTCTTTCCAGTTTTGAACGGAAGATATTTCCTTTTTCACCATAGCCCTCTATGGGCTTCCAAATATCCCTTTGCCAATTCCACAAGAACAGCCTTAGCGAAAGGCTTCTTGAAGGGAAAGATGTAACTCTGTGAGATGAATTAACAGAACACAGAGCAGTTTCTCAGAAAGCTTCTTTCCAGTTTTGAACGGAAGATATTTCCTTTTTCACCATAGCCCTCTATGGGCTTCCAAATATCCCTTTGCCAATTCCACAAGAACAGCCTTAGCGAAAGGCTTCTGGAAGGGAAAGATGTAACTCTGTGAGATGAATTAACAGAACACAGAGCAGTTTCTCAGAAAGCTTCTTTCCAGTTTTGAACGGAAGATATTTCCTTTTTCACCATAGCCCTCTATGGGCTTCCAAATATCCCTTTGCCAATTCCACAAGAACAGCCTTAGCGAAAGGCTTCTTGAAGGGAAAGATGTAACTCTGTGAGATGAATTAACAGAACACAGAGCAGTTTCTCAGAAAGCTTCTTTCCAGTTTTGAACGGAAGATATATCCTTTTTCACCATAGCCCTCTATGGGCTTCCAAATATCCCTTTGCCAATTCCACAAGAACAGCCTTAGCGAAAGGCTTCTGGAAGGGAAAGATGTAACTCTGTGAGATGAATTAACAGAACACAGAGCAGTTTCTCAGAAAGCTTCTTTCCAGTTTTGAACGGAAGATATTTCCTTTTTCACCATAGCCCTCTATGGGCTTCCAAATATCCCTTTGCCAAGTCCACAAGAACAGCCTTAGCGAAAGGCTTCTTGAAGGGAAAGATGTAACTCTGTGAGATGAATGAACAGAACACAGAGCAGTTTCTCAGAAAGCTTCTTTCCAGTTTTGAACGGAAGATATTTCCTTTTTCACCATAGCCCTCTATGGGCTTCCAAATATCCCTTTGCCAATTCCACAAGAACAGCCTTAGCGAAAGGCTTCTTGAAGGGAAAGATGTAACTCTGTGAGATGAATTAACAGAACACAGAGCAGTTTCTCAGAAAGCTTCTTTCCAGTTTTGAACGGAAGATATTTCCTTTTTCACCATAGCCCTCTATGGGCTTCCAAATATCCCTTTGCCAATTCCACAAGAACAGCCTTAGCGAAAGGCTTCTGGAAGGGAAAGATGTAACTCTGTGAGATGAATTAACAGAACACAGAGCAGTTTCTCAGAAAGCTTCTTTCCAGTTTTGAACGGAAGATATTTCCTTTTTCACCATAGCCCTCTATGGGCTTCCAAATATCCCTTTGCCAATTCCACAAGAACAGCCTTAGCGAAAGGCTTCTTGAAGGGAAAGATGTAACTCTGTGAGATGAATTAACAGAACACAGAGCAGTTTCTCAGAAAGCTTCTTTCCAGTTTTGAACGGAAGATATTTCCTTTTTCACCATAGCCCTCTATGGGCTTCCAAATATCCCTTTGCCAATTCCACAAGAACAGCCTTAGCGAAAGGCTTCTTGAAGGGAAAGATGTAACTCTGTGAGATGAATGAACAGAACACAGAGCAGTTTCTCAGAAAGCTTCTTTCCAGTTTTGAACGGAAGATATTTCCTTTTTCACCATAGCCCTCTATGGGCTTCCAAATATCCCTTTGCCAATTCCACAAGAACAGCCTTAGCGAAAGGCTTCTTGAAGGGAAAGATGTAACTCTGTGAGATGAATTAACAGAACACAGAGCAGTTTCTCAGAAAGCTTCTTTCCAGTTTTGAACGGAAGATATTTCCTTTTTCACCATAGCCCTCTATGGGCTTCCAAATATCCCTTTGCCAATTCCACAAGAACAGCCTTAGCGAAAGGCTTCTTGAAGGGAAAGATGTAACTCTGTGAGATGAATTAACAGAACACAGAGCAGTTTCTCAGAAAGCTTCTTTCCAGTTTTGAACGGAAGATATTTCCTTTTTCACCATAGCCCTCTATGGGCTTCCAAATATCCCTTTGCCAATTCCACAAGAACAGCCTTAGCGAAAGGCTTCTTGAAGGGAAAGATGTAACTCTGTGAGATGAATTAACAGAACACAGGGCAGTTTCTCAGAAAGCTTCTTTCCAGTTTTGAACGGAAGATATTTCCTTTTTCACCATAGCCCTCTATGGGCTTCCAAATATCCCTTTGCCAATTCCACAAGAACAGCCTTAGCGAAAGGCTTCTTGAAGGGAAAGATGTAACTCTGTGAGATGAATTAACAGAACACAGAGCAGTTTCTCAGAAAGCTTCTTTCCAGTTTTGAACGGAAGATATTTCCTTTTTCACCATAGCCCTCTATGGGCTTCCAAATATCCCTTTGCCAATTCCACAAGAACAGCCTTAGCGAAAGGCTTCTTGAAGGGAAAGATGTAACTCTGTGAGATGAATTAACAGAACACAGGGCAGTTTCTCAGAAAGCTTCTTTCCAGTTTTGAACGGAAGATATTTCCTTTTTCACCATAGCCCTCTATGGGCTTCCAAATATCCCTTTGCCAAGTCCACAAGAACAGCCTTAGCGAAAGGCTTCTTGAAGGGAAAGATGTAACTCTGTGAGATGAATTAACAGAACACAGGGCAGTTTCTCAGAAAGCTTCTTTCCAGTTTTGAACGGAAGATATTTCCTTTTTCACCATAGCCCTCTATGGGCTTCCAAATATCCCTTTGCCAAGTCCACAAGAACAGCCTTAGCGAAAGGCTTCTTGAAAGGAAAGATGTAACTCTGTGAGTTGAATTAACAGAACACAGAGCAGTTTCTCAGAAAGCTTCTTTCCAGTTTTGAACGGAAAATATTTCCTTTTTCACCATAGCCCTCTATGGGCTTCCAAATATCCCTTTGCCAAGTCCACAAGAACAGCCTTAGCGAAAGGCTTCTTGAAGGGAAAGATGTAACTCTGTGAGATGAATTAACAGAACACAGAGCAGTTTCTCAGAAAGCTTCTTTCCAGTTTTGAACGGAAGATATTTCCTTTTTCACCATAGCCCTCTATGGGCTTCCAAATATCCCTTTGCCAATTCCACAAGAACAGCCTTAGCGAAAGGCTTCTTGAAGGGAAAGATGTAACTCTGTGAGATGAATTAACAGAACACAGAGCAGTTTCTCAGAAAGCTTCTTTCCAGTTTTGAACGGAAGATATTTCCTTTTTCACCATAGCCCTCTATGGGCTTCCAAATATCCCTTTGCCAATTCCACAAGAACAGCCTTAGCGAAAGGCTTCTTGAAGGGAAAGATGTAACTCTGTGAGATGAATTAACAGAACACGGAGCAGTTTCTCAGAAAGCTTCTTTCCAGTTTTGAACGGAAGATATTTCCTTTTTCACCATAGCCCTCTATGGGCTTCCAAATATCCCTTTGCCAATTCCACAAGAACAGCCTTAGCGAAAGGCTTCTTGAAGGGAAAGATGTAACTCTGTGAGATGAATTAACAGAACACAGAGCAGTTTCTCAGAAAGCTTCTTTCCAGTTTTGAACGGAAGATATTTCCTTTTTCACCATAGCCCTCTATGGGCTTCCAAATATCCCTTTGCCAATTCCACAAGAACAGCCTTAGCGAAAGGCTTCTTGAAGGGAAAGATGTAACTCTGTGAGATGAATTAACAGAACACAGAGCAGTTTCTCAGAAAGCTTCTTTCCAGTTTTGAACGGAAGATATTTCCTTTTTCACCATAGCCCTCTATGGGCTTCCAAATATCCCTTTGCCAAGTCCACAAGAACAGCCTTAGCGAAAGGCTTCTTGAAGGGAAAGATGTAACTCTGTGAGATGAATTAACAGAACACAGAGCAGTTTCTCAGAAAGCTTCTTTCCAGTTTTGAACGGAAGATATTTCCTTTTTCACCATAGCCCTCTATGGGCTTCCAAATATCCCTTTGCCAATTCCACAAGAACAGCCTTAGCGAAAGGCTTCTTGAAGGGAAAGATGTAACTCTGTGAGATGAATTAACAGAACACAGAGCAGTTTCTCAGAAAGCTTCTTTCCAGTTTTGAACGGAAGATATTTCCTTTTTCACCATAGCCCTCTATGGGCTTCCAAATATCCCTTTGCCAATTCCACAAGAACAGCCTTAGCGAAAGGCTTCTTGAAGGGAAAGATGTAACTCTGTGAGATGAATTAACAGAACACAGAGCAGTTTCTCAGAAAGCTTCTTTCCAGTTTTGAACGGAAGATATTTCCTTTTTCACCATAGCCCTCTATGGGCTTCCAAATATCCCTTTGCCAATTCCACAAGAACAGCCTTAGCGAAAGGCTTCTTGAAGGGAAAGATGTAACTCTGTGAGATGAATTAACAGAACACAGAGCAGTTTCTCAGAAAGCTTCTTTCCAGTTTTGAACGGAAGATATTTCCTTTTTCACCATAGCCCTCTATGGGCTTCCAAATATCCCTTTGCCAATTCCACAAGAACAGCCTTAGCGAAAGGCTTCTTGAAGGGAAAGATGTAACTCTGTGAGATGAATTAACAGAACACAGAGCAGTTTCTCAGAAAGCTTCTTTCCAGTTTTGAACGGAAGATATTTCCTTTTTCACCATAGCCCTCTATGGGCTTCCAAATATCCCTTTGCCAATTCCACAAGAACAGCCTTAGCGAAAGGCTTCTTGAAGGGAAAGATGTAACTCTGTGAGATGAATTAACAGAACACAGAGCAGTTTCTCAGAAAGCTTCTTTCCAGTTTTGAACGGTAGATATTTCCTTTTTCACCATAGCCCTCTATGGGCTTCCAAATATCCCTTTGCCAAGTCCACAAGAACAGCCTTAGCGAAAGGCTTCTGGAAGGGAAAGATGTAACTCTGTGAGATGAATTAACAGAACACAGAGCAGTTTCTCAGAAAGCTTCTTTCCAGTTTTGAACGGAAGATATTTCCTTTTTCACCATAGCCCTCTATGGGCTTCCAAATATCCCTTTGCCAATTCCACAAGAACAGCCTTAGCGAAAGGCTTCTGGAAGGGAAAGATGTAACTCTGTGAGATGAATTAACAGAACACAGAGCAGTTTCTCAGAAAGCTTCTTTCCCGTTTTGAACGGAAGATATTTCCTTTTTCACCATAGCCCTCTATGGGCTTCCAAATATCCCTTTGCCAATTCCACAAGAACAGCCTTAGCGAAAGGCTTCTTGAAGGGAAAGATGTAACTCTGTGAGATGAATTAACAGAACACAGAGCAGTTTCTCAGAAAGCTTCTTTCCAGTTTTGAACGGAAGATATTTCCTTTTTCACCATAGCCCTCTATGGGCTTCCAAATATCCCTTTGCCAATTCCACAAGAACAGCCTTAGCGAAAGGCTTCTTGAAGGGAAAGATGTAACTCTGTGAGATGAATTAACAGAACACAGGGCAGTTTCTCAGAAAGCTTCTTTCCAGTTTTGAACGGAAGATATTTCCTTTTTCACCATAGCCCTCTATGGGCTTCCAAATATCACTTTGCCAATTCCACAAGAACAGCCTTAGCGAAAGGCTTCTTGAAGGGAAAGATGTAACTCTGTGAGATGAATGAACAGAACACAGAGCAGTTTCTCAGAAAGCTTCTTTCCAGTTTTGAACGGAAGATATTTCCTTTTTCACCATAGCCCTCTATGGGCTTCCAAATATCCCTTTGCCAATTCCACAAGAACAGCCTTAGCGAAAGGCTTCTTGAAGGGAAAGATGTAACTCTGTGAGATGAATTAACAGAACACAGAGCAGTTTCTCAGAAAGCTTCTTTCCAGTTTTGAACGGAAGATATTTCCTTTCTCACCATAGCCCTCTATGGGCTTCCAAATATCCCTTTGCCAATTCCACAAGAACAGCCTTAGCGAAAGGCTTCTTGAAGGGAAAGATGTAACTCTGTGAGATGAATTAACAGGACACAGGGCAGTTTCTCAGAAAGCTTCTTTCCAGTTTTGAACGGAAGATATTTCCTTTTTCACCATAGCCCTCTATGGGCTTCCAAATATCCCTTTGCCAAGTCCACAAGAACAGCCTTAGCGAAAGGCTTCTTGAAAGGAAAGATGTAACTCTGTGAGATGAATTAACAGAACACAGAGCAGTTTCTCAGAAAGCTTCTTTCCAGTTTTGAACGGAAGATATTTCCTTTTTCACCATAGCCCTCTATGGGCTTCCAAATATCCCTTTGCCAATTCCACAAGAACAGCCTTAGCGAAAGGCTTCTTGAAGGGAAAGATGTAACTCTGTGAGATGAATTAACAGAACACAGAGCAGTTTCTCAGAAAGCTTCTTTCCAGTTTTGAACGGAAGATATTTCCTTTTTCACCATAGCCCTCTATGGGCTTCCAAATATCCCTTTGCCAATTGCACAAGAACAGCCTTAGCGAAAGGCTTCTTGAAGGGAAAGATGTAACTCTGTGAGATGAATTAACAGAACACGGAGCAGTTTCTCAGAAAGCTTCTTTCCAGTTTTGAACGGAAGATATTTCCTTTTTCACCATAGCCCTCTATGGGCTTCCAAATATCCCTTTGCCAATTCCACAAGAACAGCCTTAGCGAAAGGCTTCTTGAAGGGAAAGATGTAACTCTGTGAGATGAATTAACAGAACACAGAGCAGTTTCTCAGAAAGCTTCTTTCCAGTTTTGAACGGAAGATATTTCCTTTTTCACCATAGCCCTCTATGGGCTTCCAAATATCCCTTTGCCAATTCCACAAGAACAGCCTTAGCGAAAGGCTTCTTGAAGGGAAAGATGTAACTCTGTGAGATGAATTAACAGAACACAGAGCAGTTTCTCAGAAAGCTTCTTTCCAGTTTTGAACGGAAGATATTTCCTTTTTCACCATAGCCCTCTATGGGCTTCCAAATATCCCTTTGCCAAGTCCACAAGAACAGCCTTAGCGAAAGGCTTCTTGAAGGGAAAGATGTAACTCTGTGAGATGAATTAACAGAACACAGAGCAGTTTCTCAGAAAGCTTCTTTCCAGTTTTGAACGGAAGATATTTCCTTTTTCACCATAGCCCTCTATGGGCTTCCAAATATCCCTTTGCCAATTCCACAAGAACAGCCTTAGCGAAAGGCTTCTTGAAGGGAAAGATGTAACTCTGTGAGATGAATTAACAGAACACAGAGCAGTTTCTCAGAAAGCTTCTTTCCAGTTTTGAACGGAAGATATTTCCTTTTTCACCATAGCCCTCTATGGGCTTCCAAATATCCCTTTGCCAATTCCACAAGAACAGCCTTAGCGAAAGGCTTCTTGAAGGGAAAGATGTAACTCTGTGAGATGAATTAACAGAACACAGAGCAGTTTCTCAGAAAGCTTCTTTCCAGTTTTGAACGGAAGATATTTCCTTTTTCACCATAGCCCTCTATGGGCTTCCAAATATCCCTTTGCCAATTCCACAAGAACAGCCTTAGCGAAAGGCTTCTTGAAGGGAAAGATGTAACTCTGTGAGATGAATTAACAGAACACAGAGCAGTTTCTCAGAAAGCTTCTTTCCAGTTTTGAACGGAAGATATTTCCTTTTTCACCATAGCCCTCTATGGGCTTCCAAATATCCCTTTGCCAATTCCACAAGAACAGCCTTAGCGAAAGGCTTCTTGAAGGGAAAGATGTAACTCTGTGAGATGAATTAACAGAACACAGAGCAGTTTCTCAGAAAGCTTCTTTCCAGTTTTGAACGGAAGATATTTCCTTTTTCACCATAGCCCTCTATGGGCTTCCAAATATCCCTTTGCCAATTCCACAAGAACAGCCTTAGCGAAAGGCTTCTTGAAGGGAAAGATGTAACTCTGTGAGATGAATTAACAGAACACAGAGCAGTTTCTCAGAAAGCTTCTTTCCAGTTTTGAACGGAAGATATTTCCTTTTTCACCATAGCCCTCTATGGGCTTCCAAATATCCCTTTGCCAAGTCCACAAGAACAGCCTTAGCGAAAGGCTTCTGGAAGGGAAAGATGTAACTCTGTGAGATGAATTAACAGAACACAGAGCAGTTTCTCAGAAAGCTTCTTTCCAGTTTTGAACGGAAGATATTTCCTTTTTCACCATAGCCCTCTATGGGCTTCCAAATATCCCTTTGCCAATTCCACAAGAACAGCCTTAGCGAAAGGCTTCTGGAAGGGAAAGATGTAACTCTGTGAGATGAATTAACAGAACACAGAGCAGTTTCTCAGAAAGCTTCTTTCCCGTTTTGAACGGAAGATATTTCCTTTTTCACCATAGCCCTCTATGGGCTTCCAAATATCCCTTTGCCAATTCCACAAGAACAGCCTTAGCGAAAGGCTTCTTGAAGGGAAAGATGTAACTCTGTGAGATGAATTAACAGAACACAGAGCAGTTTCTCAGAAAGCTTCTTTCCAGTTTTGAACGGAAGATATTTCCTTTTTCACCATAGCCCTCTATGGGCTTCCAAATATCCCTTTGCCAATTCCACAAGAACAGCCTTAGCGAAAGGCTTCTTGAAGGGAAAGATGTAACTCTGTGAGATGAATTAACAGAACACGGAGCAGTTTCTCAGAAAGCTTCTTTCCAGTTTTGAACGGAAGATATTTCCTTTTTCACCATAGCCCTCTATGGGCTTCCAAATATCCCTTTGCCAATTCCACAAGAACAGCCTTAGCGAAAGGCTTCTTGAAGGGAAAGATGTAACTCAGTGAGATGAATTAACAGAACACAGAGCAGTTTCTCAGAAAGCTTCTTTCCAGTTTTGAACGGAAGATATTTCCTTTTTCACCATAGCCCTCTATGGGCTTCCAAATATCCCTTTGCCAATTCCACAAGAACAGCCTTAGCGAAAGGCTTCTTGAAGGGAAAGATGTAACTCTGTGAGATGAATTAACAGAACACAGAGCAGTTTCTCAGAAAGCTTCTTTCCAGTTTTGAACGGAAGATATTTCCTTTTTCACCATAGCCCTCTATGGGCTTCCAAATATCCCTTTGCCAAGTCCACAAGAACAGCCTTAGCGAAAGGCTTCTTGAAGGGAAAGATGTAACTCTGTGAGATGAATTAACAGAACACAGAGCAGTTTCTCAGAAAGCTTCTTTCCAGTTTTGAACGGAAGATATTTCCTTTTTCACCATAGCCCTCTATGGGCTTCCAAATATCCCTTTGCCAATTCCACAAGAACAGCCTTAGCGAAAGGCTTCTTGAAGGGAAAGATGTAACTCTGTGAGATGAATTAACAGAACACAGAGCAGTTTCTCAGAAAGCTTCTTTCCAGTTTTGAACGGAAGATATTTCCTTTTTCACCATAGCCCTCTATGGGCTTCCAAATATCCCTTTGCCAATTCCACAAGAACAGCCTTAGCGAAAGGCTTCTTGAAGGGAAAGATGTAACTCTGTGAGATGAATTAACAGAACACAGAGCAGTTTCTCAGAAAGCTTCTTTCCAGTTTTGAACGGAAGATATTTCCTTTTTCACCATAGCCCTCTATGGGCTTCCAAATATCCCTTTGCCAATTCCACAAGAACAGCCTTAGC
>NW_027328356.1:0-33059 GCF_047675955.1 Chlorocebus sabaeus | reverse complement strand
TTCTGTGAGATGAATTAACCGAACACAAAGCAGTTTCTCGGAGAGCTTCTTTCCAGATTTTAACTGAAGAATTTCCTTTTTCAACGTAGCCCTCTATGGGCTTCAAAATATCACTTGGCAAAGTCCACAAGAATAGCCTTAGCGAAAGGCTTCTTGAGGAGAAAGCTGTAACTCTGTGAAATGAATTATCAGAACACAAAGCAGTTTTCTCAGAAAGATTGTTTTCAGTTTTTATCTTAGGATATTTCCTTTTTCACCATAGCCCTCTATGAACTTCCAAATATCACATTGCAAATTCTACAAGAACTGTCTTAGCGAAAGGCTTCTTGAGGGGAAAGCTGTAACTCTGTTAGTTGAATTAACAGAACAAAAAGCAGTTCCTCAGAAAGAATCTTTCCAGTTTTTAACAGAAGATATTTCCTTTTTCACCAAAGCCCTCTATGGAGTTCTAATATCACGTTCTAAATTCCACAAGAACAGTCTTAGCGAAAGGCTTCTTGAGGGGAAAGCTGTCACCCTGTGAGACAAATTAACAGAACACAAATCAGTTTCTCAGAAAGCTTATTTTTAGTTTTTATCTTAGGCTATTTCCTCTTCACCATAGACCTCTATGGGCTTCTAAATATCACTTTTGAAATTCCACAGGAACAGTTTTAGGGAAAGGCTTCTTGAGGGGAAAGCTGTAACTCTGTGGGATGAATTTACAGAACACAAAGCAGTTGCTCAGAAAGCTCCTTTGCAGTTTTTAACTGAAGATATTTCCTTTTTCACCATTGCCCTCTAGGGGCGGTCCAAATATCACTTTGCAAATTCCACAAGAAAAGACTTAGCGTAAGACTTCTTGAGGGGAAAGCTGCAACTCTGTGACATGAATTAACAGAACACAAAGCAGTTTCTCGGAAAGCTTCTTTCCACTTTTTAATGGAAGATATTTCCTTTTTCACTATAGCCCACTATGGGCTTCCAAATATCACTTGGTAAATTCCACAAGAACAGCCTTAGCGAAAGGCTTCTTGAGGGGAAAGCTGTAATGTTGTGACATGAATTATCAGAACACAAAGCCGTTTCTCAGAAAGCTACTTTTCAGTTTTTGTATTAGGATATTTCCTTTTTCACCATAGCCCTCTCTGGGCCTCTAAATATCACCTTCCAATTTCCACAAGAACAGTCTTAGGGAAAGGCTTCTTGAGGGGAAAGCTGTAACGCTGTGAGATGAATTAACAGAACACAAAGCAGTTTCTCAGAAAACTTCTTTCCAGTTTTTATCTTAGGATATTTCCTTTTTCACCACAGCCCTCTAAGGGCTTGCAAATATCGCTTTGCAAATACCAAAAGACCAGTCTTATCGAAAGGCTTCTTAAGGGGAAAGCTGTAACTCTGTGAGATGAACTAACAGAACACAAAACAGTTTCTCAGAAAGCTTCTTTCCAGTTTTTAAAGGAAGATATTTCATTTTCACCATAACCTTCCAGGGGTTTCCAAATATCACTTTGCAAATTCCACAAGAACAGTCTTAGCGAAAGGCTTCTTGAGGGAAAAGATGTAACTCTGTGAGATGAATTAACCGAACACAAAGCAGTTTCTCAGAAAGCTTCTTTTCAGTTTTTATGTTAGGATCCTTCCTTTCTCACTATAGCCCTCTATGGGCTTCCAAATATCACTTTGCAAATTCCACAAGAACAGTCTTAGCAAAAGGCTTCTTGAGGTAAAAGCTGTAACTCTGTGAGATGAATTACGAGAACACAAAGCAGTTTCTCAGAAAGCTTCTTTCCTGTTTTTAACGTAAATTATTTCCTTTTTCACCATAGCCCTCTATGGGCTTCTAAATATCACTTTCTAAATTCCACAAGAACAGTCTTAACGAAAGGATTCTTG
This sequence comes from Chlorocebus sabaeus, assembly GCF_047675955.1. Lineage (NCBI taxonomy): Eukaryota > Metazoa > Chordata > Mammalia > Primates > Cercopithecidae > Chlorocebus > Chlorocebus sabaeus. Next base: position 31,184 of record NW_027328356.1, on the reverse strand, counting down.
AGGGGAAAGATGTAACTCTGTGAGATTAAATAACAGAACACAAAGCCATTTCTCAGAAAGCGTTTTTCCAGTTTTTAATGGAAGATATTTCCTTTTTCACCACAGCCCACTATGGGCTTCTAAATATCACTTTACAAATTCGACAAGAACAGTCTTAGATAAAGGCTTTTTGGGGGGAAAGCTGTAACTCCGTGAGATGAATTAAGAGAACACAAAGCAGGTTTCCCAGAAAGCTTCTTTCAAGTTTTTAACGGAAGATATTTCCTATTTCACCATAGTCCTCTATGGTCTTCTAAATATCACTTTCTAAATTCCACAAGAACAGTCTTAGCAAAAGGCTTCTTGAGGGGAAAGCTGTAACTCTGTGAGATCAATTAAGAGAGCACATAGCAGTTTCTCAGAAAGCTTCTTTCCAATTTTTAATAAAAGAGATTTCCTTTTTCAGCATAGCCCTCTATGGGCTTCCAAATATCACTTGGCAAATTCCACAAGAAGAGCCTTAGCGAAAGGCTTCTTGAGGAGAAAGCTGTAACTCTGTGAGATGAATTAACAGAACACAAAGCAGTTTCTCAGAAAGCTTCTTTCCAGTTTTTAAAGGAAGATATTTCCTTTTCACCATAGCCCTCTATTGGCTTCTAAATATCACTTTCCAAATTGAACAAGAACAGTCTTAGCGAAAGGGCTTCTTGCAGGGAAAGCTGTAACCCTGTGAGATGAATTAAATGAACACAAAGCAGTTTCTCAGAAAGCTTCTTTCCAGTTATTAACGGATAATATTTCCTTTTTCAACATAGCCCTCTATGGGATTCTAATATCACGTTCTAAATACCACAAGAACAGTCTTAGCGAAAGGCTTCTTGAGGGGAAAGCTGTAACTCTGTGGGATGAATTAACAGAACACAAAGTATTTTCTCAGAAAGCTTCTTTCCAGTTTTTAACGGAAGATATTTCCTTTTTTACCAAAGCCGTCTTTGGGATTCCAAATATCACTTTGCAAATTACACAAGAACAGTGTTAGCGAAATGCTTCTTGAGGGGAAAGCTGTAACTCTGTGAAATGAATTAACAGAACACAGAGCAGTTTCTCAGAAAGCTTCTTTCCAGTTTTTAACTGAAGATATTTCCTTTTTCACGCTAGCCCTCTTTGGTCGTCCAAATATCACTTTGTAAATTCCACAAGAACAGTGTTAGCGAAAGGCTTCCTGAGGGGAAAGCTGTAACTCTGTGAGATGAATTAAGAGGACACAAAGCAGTTAATCAAAAGCTGCTTTCCAGTTTTTAACGGAAGATATTTCCGTTTTCACCAAAGCCCTCTTTGGGCTACCAAATATCACCTTGCAAATTCCACAAGAACACTCTTAGCCAAAGGCTTCTTGAGGGGAAAGCTGTAACTCTGTGAGATGAATTTACAGAACAGAAAGCAGTTTCTCACAAAGTTTCTTTCAAGTTTTTAACTGAAGATATTTCCTTTTTCACCATAGCCCTCTATTGGCTTCTAAATATCACTTTGCAAATTCCACAAGAACACTCTTAGCGAAAGGCTTCCTGTGGGGAAAGCTGTAAGTCTGTGAGATGAATTAACAGAACACAAAGTAGTTTCTCAGAAAGCATCTTTTCAGTTTTTATCTTAGGATATTACCTTTTTCACCATAGCACTCTATGGGCTCCCAAATATCACTTTGCAAATTCCAAAGAAGAGTCTTAGCGAAAGGCTTCTTGAGGGGAAAGCTGTAATCAGAAAGCTTCTTTCCAGTTTTTAAGGGAAGATATTTCCTTTTTCACCATAGCCCACTATGGGCTTCCATATATGACTTTTCAAATTCCACAAGAACTGTCTTAGCGAAAGGCTTCTTGAGGGTAAAGCTGTAATTCTTTGAGATGAATTAACAGAAAACAAAGCAGTTTCTCAGAAAGCTTCTTTCCAGTTTTAATCGGAAGATATTTCCTTTTTTACCAAAGCCCTCTATGGGCTTCCAAATATTACTTTGCATATTCCACAAGAACAGTGTTAGCGAAAGGCTTCTTGAGCTTAAAGCTGTAAGTCTGTGAAATGAATTAACAGAACACAAAGCAGTTTCTCAGAAAGCTTCTTTCCAGTTTTTAACTGAAGATGTTTCCTTTTTCACCATAGCCCTCTTTGCTCTTCCAAATATCCCTTTGCAAATTCAACAAAAACAGTCTCAGCGAAAGGCTTCTTGCGGGGAAAACTGTAACTCTGTGAGATGAATTAACAGAACACAAAGCAGTTGATCAGAAAGCTTCTTTCCAGTTTTTAAATTAAGATATTACCTTTTTCACCATAGCCATCTATTGGCTTCCAAATATCACTTTGCAAATTCCACAAGAACAATCTTAGCGAGAGGATTCTTGAGGGGAAAGCTCTAACTCTGTGAGATAAATTAACAGAACAAAAGCAGTTTCTCAGAAACCTTCTTTCCAGTTTTTATCTGAAGATATTTCCTTTTTCACCATAGCCCTCAATGTGCTTCCAAAAATCACTTTGCAAATCCCACAAGAACAGTCTCAATGAAAGGTTTCCTGAGGTGAATGCTGTAATTCTGTGAGATGAATTAACCGAACACAAAGCAGTTTCTCGGAGAGCTTCTTTCCAGATTTTAACTGAAGAATTTCCTTTTTCAACGTAGCCCTCTATGGGCTTCAAAATATCACTTGGCAAAGTCCACAAGAATAGCCTTAGCGAAAGGCTTCTTGAGGAGAAAGCTGTAACTCTGTGAAATGAATTATCAGAACACAAAGCAGTTTCTCAGAAAGATTGTTTTCAGTTTTTATCTTAGGATATTTCCTTTTTCACCATAGCCCTCTATGAACTTCCAAATATCACATTGCAAATTCTACAAGAACTGTCTTAGCGAAAGGCTTCTTGAGGGGAAAGCTGTAACTCTGTTAGTTGAATTAACAGAACAAAAAGCAGTTCCTCAGAAAGAATCTTTCCAGTTTTTAACAGAAGATATTTCCTTTTTCACCAAAGCCCTCTATGGAGTTCTAATATCACGTTCTAAATTCCACAAGAACAGTCTTAGCGAAAGGCTTCTTGAGGGGAAAGCTGTCACCCTGTGAGACAAATTAACAGAACACAAATCAGTTTCTCAGAAAGCTTATTTTTAGTTTTTATCTTAGGCTATTTCCTCTTCACCATAGACCTCTATGGGCTTCTAAATATCACTTTTGAAATTCCACAGGAACAGTTTTAGGGAAAGGCTTCTTGAGGGGAAAGCTGTAACTCTGTGGGATGAATTTACAGAACACAAAGCAGTTGCTCAGAAAGCTCCTTTGCAGTTTTTAACTGAAGATATTTCCTTTTTCACCATTGCCCTCTAGGGGCGTCCAAATATCACTTTGCAAATTCCACAAGAAAAGACTTAGCGTAAGACTTCTTGAGGGGAAAGCTGCAACTCTGTGACATGAATTAACAGAACACAAAGCAGTTTCTCGGAAAGCTTCTTTCCACTTTTTAATGGAAGATATTTCCTTTTTCACTATAGCCCACTATGGGCTTCCAAATATCACTTGGTAAATTCCACAAGAACAGCCTTAGCGAAAGGCTTCTTGAGGGGAAAGCTGTAATGTTGTGACATGAATTATCAGAACACAAAGCCGTTTCTCAGAAAGCTACTTTTCAGTTTTTGTATTAGGATATTTCCTTTTTCACCATAGCCCTCTCTGGGCCTCTAAATATCACCTTCCAATTTCCACAAGAACAGTCTTAGGGAAAGGCTTCTTGAGGGGAAAGCTGTAACGCTGTGAGATGAATTAACAGAACACAAAGCAGTTTCTCAGAAAACTTCTTTCCAGTTTTTATCTTAGGATATTTCCTTTTTCACCACAGCCCTCTAAGGGCTTGCAAATATCGCTTTGCAAATACCAAAAGACCAGTCTTATCGAAAGGCTTCTTAAGGGGAAAGCTGTAACTCTGTGAGATGAACTAACAGAACACAAAACAGTTTCTCAGAAAGCTTCTTTCCAGTTTTTAAAGGAAGATATTTCATTTTCACCATAACCTTCCAGGGGTTTCCAAATATCACTTTGCAAATTCCACAAGAACAGTCTTAGCGAAAGGCTTCTTGAGGGAAAAGATGTAACTCTGTGAGATGAATTAACCGAACACAAAGCAGTTTCTCAGAAAGCTTCTTTTCAGTTTTTATGTTAGGATCCTTCCTTTCTCACTATAGCCCTCTATGGGCTTCCAAATATCACTTTGCAAATTCCACAAGAACAGTCTTAGCAAAAGGCTTCTTGAGGTAAAAGCTGTAACTCTGTGAGATGAATTACGAGAACACAAAGCAGTTTCTCAGAAAGCTTCTTTCCTGTTTTTAACGTAAATTATTTCCTTTTTCACCATAGCCCTCTATGGGCTTCTAAATATCACTTTCTAAATTCCACAAGAACAGTCTTAACGAAAGGATTCTTGAGGGGAAAGATGTAACTCTGTGAGATTAAATAACAGAACACAAAGCCATTTCTCAGAAAGCGTTTTTCCAGTTTTTAATGGAAGATATTTCCTTTTTCACCACAGCCCACTATGGGCTTCTAAATATCACTTTACAAATTCGACAAGAACAGTCTTAGATAAAGGCTTTTTGGGGGGAAAGCTGTAACTCCGTGAGATGAATTAAGAGAACACAAAGCAGTTTCCCAGAAAGCTTCTTTCAAGTTTTTAACGGAAGATATTTCCTATTTCACCATAGTCCTCTATGGTCTTCTAAATATCACTTTCTAAATTCCACAAGAACAGTCTTAGCAAAAGGCTTCTTGAGGGGAAAGCTGTAACTCTGTGAGATCAATTAAGAGAGCACATAGCAGTTTCTCAGAAAGCTTCTTTCCAATTTTTAATAAAAGAGATTTCCTTTTTCAGCATAGCCCTCTATGGGCTTCCAAATATCACTTGGCAAATTCCACAAGAAGAGCCTTAGCGAAAGGCTTCTTGAGGAGAAAGCTGTAACTCTGTGAGATGAATTAACAGAACACAAAGCAGTTTCTCAGAAAGCTTCTTTCCAGTTTTTAAAGGAAGATATTTCCTTTTCACCATAGCCCTCTATTGGCTTCTAAATATCACTTTCCAAATTGAACAAGAACAGTCTTAGCGAAAGGCTTCTTGCAGGGAAAGCTGTAACCCTGTGAGATGAATTAAATGAACACAAAGCAGTTTCTCAGAAAGCTTCTTTCCAGTTATTAACGGATAATATTTCCTTTTTCAACATAGCCCTCTATGGGATTCTAATATCACGTTCTAAATACCACAAGAACAGTCTTAGCGAAAGGCTTCTTGAGGGGAAAGCTGTAACTCTGTGGGATGAATTAACAGAACACAAAGTATTTTCTCAGAAAGCTTCTTTCCAGTTTTTAACGGAAGATATTTCCTTTTTTACCAAAGCCGTCTTTGGGATTCCAAATATCACTTTGCAAATTACACAAGAACAGTGTTAGCGAAATGCTTCTTGAGGGGAAAGCTGTAACTCTGTGAAATGAATTAACAGAACACAGAGCAGTTTCTCAGAAAGCTTCTTTCCAGTTTTTAACTGAAGATATTTCCTTTTTCACGCTAGCCCTCTTTGGTCGTCCAAATATCACTTTGTAAATTCCACAAGAACAGTGTTAGCGAAAGGCTTCCTGAGGGGAAAGCTGTAACTCTGTGAGATGAATTAAGAGGACACAAAGCAGTTAATCAAAAGCTGCTTTCCAGTTTTTAACGGAAGATATTTCCGTTTTCACCAAAGCCCTCTTTGGGCTACCAAATATCACCTTGCAAATTCCACAAGAACACTCTTAGCCAAAGGCTTCTTGAGGGGAAAGCTGTAACTCTGTGAGATGAATTTACAGAACAGAAAGCAGTTTCTCACAAAGTTTCTTTCAAGTTTTTAACTGAAGATATTTCCTTTTTCACCATAGCCCTCTATTGGCTTCTAAATATCACTTTGCAAATTCCACAAGAACACTCTTAGCGAAAGGCTTCCTGTGGGGAAAGCTGTAAGTCTGTGAGATGAATTAACAGAACACAAAGTAGTTTCTCAGAAAGCATCTTTTCAGTTTTTATCTTAGGATATTACCTTTTTCACCATAGCACTCTATGGGCTCCCAAATATCACTTTGCAAATTCCAAAGAAGAGTCTTAGCGAAAGGCTTCTTGAGGGGAAAGCTGTAATCAGAAAGCTTCTTTCCAGTTTTTAAGGGAAGATATTTCCTTTTTCACCATAGCCCACTATGGGCTTCCATATATGACTTTTCAAATTCCACAAGAACTGTCTTAGCGAAAGGCTTCTTGAGGGTAAAGCTGTAATTCTTTGAGATGAATTAACAGAAAACAAAGCAGTTTCTCAGAAAGCTTCTTTCCAGTTTTAATCGGAAGATATTTCCTTTTTTACCAAAGCCCTCTATGGGCTTCCAAATATTACTTTGCATATTCCACAAGAACAGTGTTAGCGAAAGGCTTCTTGAGCTTAAAGCTGTAAGTCTGTGAAATGAATTAACAGAACACAAAGCAGTTTCTCAGAAAGCTTCTTTCCAGTTTTTAACTGAAGATGTTTCCTTTTTCACCATAGCCCTCTTTGCTCTTCCAAATATCCCTTTGCAAATTCAACAAAAACAGTCTCAGCGAAAGGCTTCTTGCGGGGAAAACTGTAACTCTGTGAGATGAATTAACAGAACACAAAGCAGTTGATCAGAAAGCTTCTTTCCAGTTTTTAAATTAAGATATTACCTTTTTCACCATAGCCATCTATTGGCTTCCAAATATCACTTTGCAAATTCCACAAGAACAATCTTAGCGAGAGGATTCTTGAGGGGAAAGCTCTAACTCTGTGAGATAAATTAACAGAACAAAAGCAGTTTCTCAGAAACCTTCTTTCCAGTTTTTATCTGAAGATATTTCCTTTTTCACCATAGCCCTCAATGTGCTTCCAAAAATCACTTTGCAAATCCCACAAGAACAGTCTCAATGAAAGGTTTCCTGAGGTGAATGCTGTAATTCTGTGAGATGAATTAACCGAACACAAAGCAGTTTCTCGGAGAGCTTCTTTCCAGATTTTAACTGAAGAATTTCCTTTTTCAACGTAGCCCTCTATGGGCTTCAAAATATCACTTGGCAAAGTCCACAAGAATAGCCTTAGCGAAAGGCTTCTTGAGGAGAAAGCTGTAACTCTGTGAAATGAATTATCAGAACACAAAGCAGTTTCTCAGAAAGATTGTTTTCAGTTTTTATCTTAGGATATTTCCTTTTTCACCATAGCCCTCTATGAACTTCCAAATATCACATTGCAAATTCTACAAGAACTGTCTTAGCGAAAGGCTTCTTGAGGGGAAAGCTGTAACTCTGTTAGTTGAATTAACAGAACAAAAAGCAGTTCCTCAGAAAGAATCTTTCCAGTTTTTAACAGAAGATATTTCCTTTTTCACCAAAGCCCTCTATGGAGTTCTAATATCACGTTCTAAATTCCACAAGAACAGTCTTAGCGAAAGGCTTCTTGAGGGGAAAGCTGTCACCCTGTGAGACAAATTAACAGAACACAAATCAGTTTCTCAGAAAGCTTATTTTTAGTTTTTATCTTAGGCTATTTCCTCTTCACCATAGACCTCTATGGGCTTCTAAATATCACTTTTGAAATTCCACAGGAACAGTTTTAGGGAAAGGCTTCTTGAGGGGAAAGCTGTAACTCTGTGGGATGAATTTACAGAACACAAAGCAGTTGCTCAGAAAGCTCCTTTGCAGTTTTTAACTGAAGATATTTCCTTTTTCACCATTGCCCTCTAGGGGCGTCCAAATATCACTTTGCAAATTCCACAAGAAAAGACTTAGCGTAAGACTTCTTGAGGGGAAAGCTGCAACTCTGTGACATGAATTAACAGAACACAAAGCAGTTTCTCGGAAAGCTTCTTTCCACTTTTTAATGGAAGATATTTCCTTTTTCACTATAGCCCACTATGGGCTTCCAAATATCACTTGGTAAATTCCACAAGAACAGCCTTAGCGAAAGGCTTCTTGAGGGGAAAGCTGTAATGTTGTGACATGAATTATCAGAACACAAAGCCGTTTCTCAGAAAGCTACTTTTCAGTTTTTGTATTAGGATATTTCCTTTTTCACCATAGCCCTCTCTGGGCCTCTAAATATCACCTTCCAATTTCCACAAGAACAGTCTTAGGGAAAGGCTTCTTGAGGGGAAAGCTGTAACGCTGTGAGATGAATTAACAGAACACAAAGCAGTTTCTCAGAAAGCTTCTTTCCAGTTTTTAATTGAAGATATTTCGTTTTTCACCGTAGACCTCTAAGGGCTTCCAAATATCACTTGGCAATTTCCACAAGAACACTCTTAGCGAAATCCTTCTTGAAAGAAAAGCTGTAACTCTGTGAGATGAATTAACATAACACAAAACAGTTTCTCAGAAAGCTTCTTTTCAGTTTTTATTTTATTATGTTTCCTTTTTCACCATAGCCCTCTGTGGACTTCCAAATATCTCTTTCCAAATTCCACAAGAACAGTCTTAGCGAAAGGCTTATGGAGGGGAAAGCTGTAACTCTGTGAGATGAATTAACAAAACACAAAGGAGTTTTTCAGAAATCTTCCTTCCAGTTTTTAATGGAAGATATTTCCTTTTTCACCATAGCCCTCTATGGGCTTCCAAACTTCACTTTGCAAATTCCACAAGAACAGTCTTAGCAAAAGACTTCTTGAGTGGAAAGCTGTAACTCTGTGAGATGATTTAAGAGAACACAAAGGACTTTCTCAGAAAGCTTCTTTCCAGTTTTAACTGAAGATATTTACTTTTTCTCCTTAGCCCTCTACGGGCTTCTGAATATCACTTTGAAAATTCCGCAAGAACAGACTTAGCGAAAGGCTTCTTGAGGGGAAAGCTGTAACTCTGTGAGATGAATTAACAGAACACAAGTCAGTTTCTCATAAAGCTTCTTTCCAGTTTTTAACGGAAAATATTTCCTTTTCCACAATAGCCTTCTATGGGGTTCCTAATATCACTTTCCAATTTTCAGAAAAACAGTCTTAGTGAACGGCTTCTTGAGTGGAAAGCTGTAACTCTGAGAGATGATTTAACAGAACACAATGCAAATTTCAGAAGAACAGTCTTAGTGAACGGCTTCTTGAGGAGCAAGCTGTAACTCTGTTAGATGAACTAACAGAACACAAAGTAGTTTCTCAGAAAGCTTCTTTTCAGTTTTTATCTTAAGATATTTCCTTTTTCACCATAGCCCTCTATGGGCTTCTATATATCACTTCCCAAATTGCACAAGAACAGTCTTAGCGAAAGGCTTCTTGTAGGGAAAGCTGCAACTCTCGGAGATGAATTAAAAGAACACAAAGCAGTTTCGCAGAAAGCTTCTTTCCAGTTTTTAACGGAAGATTTTTTTTTCACCAAAGCCCCATATGGGCTTCCAAATATCACTTTTTAAATTCCACAAGAACAGACTTAGCGAAAGGCTTCTTGAGGGGTAAGCTGTAACTCTGTGAGATGAATTAACAGAACACAAAGCATTTTCTCAGAAAACTTTTTTTCAGTTTTTAACTGAAGATATTACCTTTTTCACCATAGCCCTCTATCGGCCTCCAAATATCACCTTACAAATTCCACAAAGCATTCTTAGCGAAAGGCTTCTTGAGGGGAAAGCTGTATCTCTGTGAAATGAATTAACAGGACACAAAGCAGTTTCTCAGAAAGCTTCTTTCCAGGTTTTAACGGAAGATGTTTCGTTTTTCACCAAAGCCCTCTACGGGCTTCCAAATATCACATTCCAAATTCCACAAGAACATTCTTAGCGAAAGGCTTCTTGAGGGGAAAGCTGTAACTCTGTGAGATGAATAAACATAACACAAAGCAGTTCCTCAAAAAGATCCTTTTCAGTTTTTAACTGAAGATATTTCCTTTTTCACCCTAGCCCTTGATGGGCTTCCAAATACCACTTTGCAAATGCCACAAGAATTGCCTTTGCAAAAGGCTTCTTGAGGAGAAAGCTGTAACTCTGTGAAATGAATCTACAGAACACAAAGCAGTTTCCCAGAAAGCTTCTTTTGAGTTTTTATCTTAGGATGTTTCCTTTTGCACCATAGACCTCTATCGGCTTCCAAATATCACTTTGCAAATTCCACAAGAACAGTCTTAGCGAAAGTCTTCTTGAGGGGAAAGCTGTAACTCTGTGAGATGAATTAACAGAACACAAAGCAGTTTCTCAGAAAGCCTCTTTCCAGTTTTTAATGGAAGGTATTTCCTTTCTCACCATAGCCTTCTATGAGCTTCCTGATATCACCTTGCAAATTCCACAAGAACAGTCTTAGTGATCGCTTCTTGAGGGGAAAGCTACAACTCGGTGAGATGAATTAAGAGAACACCATGCCGTTTCTCGGAAAGCTTCTTTTCGATTTTTTCGTAGGATATTTCCTTTTTCACCCTAGTCCTCTATGGTCTTCCAAATATCACTTTGCAAATTCCACAAGAACAGCCTTAATGAACGACTTCTTGAGGGGAAAGCTGCAACTCTGTGAGATGAATTAACAGAACACAAAGCAGGTTCTCAGAAAGCTTCTTTTCAGGTTTTATATAGGATATTTCCTTTTTCACCATAGCCCTCTAAGGGCTTTCAAATATCACTTTGAAAATTCCACAAGAACAGTGTTAGGGAGAGGCTTCTTGAAGGGAAAGCTGTAATTCTGTGAGATGAATTAACAGAACACAAAGCAGTTTCTCAGAAAGTTTCTTTCCAGTTTTTAACTGAAGATATTTCCTTTTTCACCATAGCCCTGCATGGGCTTCCAAATATCACCTTGCAAATTCCAAAAGAACTGTCTTACGGAAAGGCTTCTTGAGGGGAAAGCTGTAACTGTGTGAGACGAATTAACAGAACACAGAGCAGTTTCTCAGAAAGCCTCTTTCCAGTTTTTATCAGAAGTTATTTCCTTTTTCACCATACGGCCTATGGGCCTCCAAATATCACTTTGCAAATTCCACAAGAACAGTCTCAGCGAAAAGCTTCTTGAGGGGAAAGCTGTAACTGTGTGAGATGAATTAACAGAACACAAAGCAGTTTCTCAGAAAGCATCTTTCCAGTTTTTAACGGAAGATGTTTCCTTTTTAACCGTACCCCTCTATGGGCTTCCAAATATCACTTTGCAAATTCCACGAGAACAGACTTAGCGTAAGGCTTCTTGAGGGGAAAGCTGTAAGTCTGTGAGATGAATTAACGGAACACAAAGCAGATTCTCAGAAACCTTCTTTCCAGTTTTTAACGGAAGATGTTTCCTTTTGAACCGTAGCCCTCTATGGGCTTCCAAATATCACTTTGAAAATTCCACGAGCACAGTCTTAGCGAAAGGCTTCTTGAGGGGAAAGCTGTAAGTCTGTGAGATGAATTAACAGAACACAATGTAGTTTTTCATAAAGCTTCTTTTCAGTATTATCTTAGGATATTTCCTTTTTCACCATAGCCCTCTGTGGGATTCTAAGTATCACTTTCCAATTTCCACAAAAACAGTCTAAGCGAAAGGCTTCTTGAGGGGAAAGATCTTACTCTGTCAGTTGAATTATCAGAACACAAAGCAGTTGGTCAGAAAGCCTCTTTCCAGTTTTTAACGGAGGATATTTCCTTTTTCACCATAGCCCTCTATGAGCTTCCAAATATCACTTTGCAAATTCTACAAGAACAGTCTTAGCGAAAGGCTTCCTGAGGGGAAAGCTGTAACTCTGTGAAATGAATTAACAGAACACAAAGCAGTTTCTCAGAAAGCTTCTTTTTATTTTTTAACAGAAGATATTTCCTTTTTCACCATAGACCTCTATGGCCTTCCAATTATCACTTTGCAAATTCCACAAGAACAGTATTAGCGAAAGGCTTCTTGAGGGGAATGCTGTAACTCTGTGAGATGAATTTACAGAACACAAAGCAGTTTCTTAGAAAGCGTCTTTAGAATTTTTAACGGAAGATATTTCCTTTTTTACCATAGCCCTCTATGGGCTTCCAAATATCACTTTCAAATTCCACAAGAAAAGTCTTAGAGAAAGGCTTCTTGAGGGGAAAGCTGTAAGTCTGTGAGATGAATTAACAGAACAGAAAGTAGTTTCTCAGAAAGTTTCTTTTCAGTTTTTGTTTTAGGATCTTTCCTTTTCCACCATAGACCTCTAAGGACTTCCAAATATCACTTTCAAATTCCACAAGAGCAGTCTTAGCGAAAGGCTTCTTGAGGGGAAAGGTGTAACTCTGTGAGATGAATTAACAGAAGACAAAGCAGTTTCTCAGAAAGTTTCTTTCCAGTTTTTAACTGAAGTTATTTCCTTTTTCACCAAAGCCCTCTATGGGCTTCCAAATGTCACTTTGCAAATTCCACAAGAGCAGTCTTAGCGAAAGGCTTCTTGAGGGGAAAGCTGTAACTCTGTGAGATGAATTAACAGAACACAAAGCAGTTTCTCAGAAAGCTTCTTTTCAGTTTTTATCTCAGGATATTTCCTTTTTCTCCATAGACTTCTATGGGCTTCCAAATATCACTTTGCAAATTCCACAAGAATAGTCGTAGCAAAAGGCTTCTTGAGGGGAAAGCTCTAACTCTGTGAGATGTACTAACAGAACACAAAGCAGTCTCTCAGAAAGCTTCTTACCAGTTTTGAACGGAAGATATTTCCTTTTTCACCATAGCTCTCTACGGGCTTCCAAATATCACTTTGCAAATTCCACAAGAACAGTCTTAGCGAAAGGCTTCTTGAGGGGAAAGCTGTAACACTGTGAGATGAATTAACAGAACACAAAGCAGTTTCTCAGGAAGCTTCTTTCCAGTTTTTACAGAAGATTGTTCATTTTTAACCATAGACGTCTATGAGCTTTCAAATATCACTTTGCAATTTCCCCAAGAACAGTATTAGAGAAAGGCTTCTTGAGGGGAAAGCTGTAATCAGAAAGCTTTTTCCGTGTTTTTAACAGAAGATATGTCCTTTTTCACCATAGCCCACCATGGGCTTCCAAATATCACATTGCAAATTCCACAAGAACAGTCTTAGCAAAAGACTTCTTGAGGGGAAAGCTGTAAGTCTGCGAGATGAATTAACAGAACACAAAGCAGTTTCTCAGAAAGCTTCTGTTCAGTTTTTATCTCAGGATGTTTCCTTTTTCACCCTAGCCCTCTATGGGCTTCTACATATCACTTTCCAAATTCCAGAAGAACAGTCTTAGCGAAAGGCTTCTTGAGTGGAAAGCTGTAACTCTGTGAGATGAATTAACAGAACACAAAGCAGTTTCTCAGAAAGCTTCTTTGCAGTTTTTAACTGAAGATATTTCCTTTTTCAACATAGCCCTCTATGGGCTTCCAAATATCACCTTACAAATTCCACAAAACATTCTTAGCGAAAGGCTTCTTGAGGGGAAAGCTGTAACTCTGTGAAATGAATTAACAGGACACAAAGCAGTTTCTCAGAAAGCTTCTTTCCATTTTTTAACGGAAGATATTTCCTTTTTCACCATAGCCCTCTTTGGGGTTCCAATATCACTTTACAAATTCCACAAGAAGAGACGTAGCAAAAGGCTTCTTGAGGCTAAACTGTAACTCTGTGAAGTGAATTAACAGAACACAAAGCAGTATCTCAGAAAGCTTCTTTCCAGTTTTAACGGAAGATATTTCCTTTTTCACCATAGCCCTCTATATGCTTCAAAATATCACTTTGGAAATTCCACAAGAACCGGCTTAACAAAAGGCTTCTTGAGGGGAAAGCTGTAACTCTGTGAAATAAATTATCAGAACACAAAGCAGTTTCTCAGAAAGCTTCTTTTCAGTTTTTAATTTAGGATATTTCCTTTTGCACCACTGACCTCTATGGGCTTCCAAATATCACTTTGCAAATTCCACAAAACAGTCTTATCGAAAGGCTTCTTGAGGGGAAAGCTGTAACTCTGTGAGATGAATTAACAGAACACAAACCAGTTTCTCAGAAAGTCTCTTTCCAGTTTTTAACGGAAGATATTTCCATTTTCACGAAAGCCCTCTATGGGCTTCCAGATATCACCTTGCAAATTCCACAAGAACAGTCTTAGTGATCGGCTACTAGAGGGGAAAGCAACAACTCGGTTCGATGAATTAATAGAACACAATGCAGTTTCTGAGAAAGTTTCTTTTCGGTTTTAATTGTAGGATATTTCCTTTTTCACCATAACCCTCTATGGGCTTCCAAATATCACTTGGCAAATTCCACAAGAACAGTCTTAATTAATGGCTTCTTTAGGTGAAAGTTGTAACTCTGTGAGATGAATTAACAGAACACAAACAGTTTCTCAGAAAGCTTCTTTTCAGGTTTTATATAGGATATTTCCTTTTTCACCATAGCCCTATTAGGGCTTTCAAATATCACTTTGAAAATTCCACAAGAACAGTCGTAGGGAGAGGCTTCTTGAGGGGAAAGCTGTAACTCTGTGAGGTGAATTAACAGAACACAAAGCAGTTTCTCAGAAAGCCTCTTTCCAGTTTTTAACGGAAGATATTTCCTTTTCACCATAGCCCTCTATGGGCTTCCAAATATCACTTTGCAAACTCCACAAGAACAGTCTTAGCGAAAGGCTACTTGAGGGGAAAGCGGTAACTCTGTGAGATGAGTTGCCAGAACACAAAGCAGTTTCTCAGAAAGCCTCTTTCCAGTTTTTATCGGAAGTTATTTCCTTTTTCATCATATCCCAATGGGCCTCCAAATATCACTTTGCAAATTCCACAGGAACAGTCTCAGCGAAAGGCTTCTTGAGGGGAAAGCTATAATTGTGTGAGATGAATTAAGAGAACACAAAGCAGTTTCTCAGAAAGCTTCTTTCCAGTTTTTAACTTAAGATGTTTCCTTTTTAACCATAGCGCTCTATGAGCTTCCAAATATCACTTTGCAAATTCAAGGAGAACAGTCTTAGCGAATGGCTTCTTGAGGGGAAAGCTGCAAGTCTGTGAGATCAATTAACAGAACAAAATGTAGTTTTTCATAAAGTGTCTTTTCAGTTTTATCTTAGGATATTTCCTTTTTCACCATAGCCCTCTATGGGATTCTAAGTATCACTTTCCAATTTTCACAAAAACAGTCTAAGCAAAAGGCTTCTTGAGGGGAAAGCTGTAACTCTGTGAGTTGAATTTTCAGAACACAAAGCAGTTGGACAGAAAGCCTCTTTCCAGTTTTTAACGGAAGATATTTCCTTTTTCACCATAGCTCTCTATGAGCTTCAAAATATCACTTTGCAAATTCCACAAGAACAGTCTTTGCGAAAGGCTTCCTTAGGGGAAAGCTGTTACTCTGTGAGATGAATTTACAGAACACAAAGCAGTTTCTCAGAAAGCTTCTTTTCAATTTTTAACTAAAGATATTTCCTTTTTCACCGTAGACCTCTATGGGCTTCCAAATATCACTTTGCAAATTCCAGAAGAACAGTGTTAGCGAAAGGATTCTTGAGGGGAATGCTGTAACTCAGTGAGATGAATTTACAGAACACAAAGCAGTTTCTCAGAAAGCTTCTTTAGAATTTTTAACGGAAGATATTTCCTTTTTCACCATAGCCCTCTATGGGCTTCCAAATATCACTCTGCAAATTCCACAAGAAAAGCCTTAGCGAAAGGCTTCTGGAGGGGAAAGCTGTAACTCTGTGAGATGAATTAACAGAACACAAAGCAGTTTCTCAGAAAGCCTCTTTCCAGTTTTTATCGGAGGTTATATCCTTTTTCACCATAGCCCCCTGTGGGCTTCCAAATACCACATTTCAAATTCCACAAGAACAGTCTTAGTTAAAGGCTTCTTGAGGGGAAACCTGTAAGTCTGTGAAATGAATTAACAGAACACAATGTGGTTTTTCAGAAAGCTTCTTTTCAGTATTTTTCTTAGGATATTTCCTTTTTCACCATTGCCCTATATGGTCTTCCAAATATCACATTGCAAATTCCACAAAAACAGTCATAGCGAAAGGATTCTTGAGGGGAAAGCTGAAACTCTGTGAGTTGAATTAGCATAACACAAAACAATTGCTCAGAAAGCCTCTTTCCAATATTTAACGGAAGATATTTCCTTTTTCACCATAGCCCTCTAGGGGTTTCGTAATATCACTTTGCAAATTCCAGAAAAACAGTCTTAGCGAAAGGCTTCTTCCGGGGAAAGCTGTAAGTCTGTGAAATGAATTAACAGAACACAATGTAGTTTTTCAGAAAGCTTCTTTTCAGTTTTTTTCTTAGGATATATCCTTTTTCACCATTGCCCTCTATGGGCTTCCAAATATCACTTTGCAAATTCGAAAAAAACAGTCATAGCGAAAGCATTCTTGAGGGGAAAGCTGAAACTCTGTGAGTTGAATTAACAGAACACAAAGCAATTGCTCAGAAAGCCTCTTTCCAATTTTTAACGGAAGATATTTCCTTTTTAACCATAGCCCTCTAGGGGCTTCCTAATATCACTTTGCAAATTCCACAAGAACACACTTAGCGAAAGGCTTCTTGAGGGGAAAGCTGTAAATCTGTGAGATGAATTTACAGAACACAAAGCAGTTTCTCAGAAAGCTTCTTTCCATTTTTTAACTACAGATATTTCCTTTTTTACCAGAGCCCTCTATGGACTTACAAATATCACTTCGCAAATTCCACAAGAACAGTCTAGCAAAAGGCTTCTTGAGGGAAAAGCTGTAAGTCTGTGAGGTGAATTAACAGAAAACAAAAGAGTTTCTCAGAAAGCCTCTGTCCAGTTTTTAACGGAAGATATTTCCTTTTTCACCTTAGCCATCTATGGGCTTCCAAATATCGCTTTGAAAATTCCACAAGAACTGTCTTACGTAGAGGCTTCTTGAGGTTAAAGCTGTAACTCTGTGAGATGAGTTAACAGAACACCAAGCAGTTTCTCAGAAAGCCTCTTTCCCCTTTTCAACGTAAGATACTTCCTTTTAAACCATAGCCCTCTATGGGCTTCCAAATATCACTTAGAAAATTCCACAAGAACAGTCTTAGGGAGAGGCTTCTTGAGGGGAAAGCTGTAACTCGGTGACAATAATTAACAGAACACAAAGTAGTTTCTCAGAAAATTTCTATATAGTTTTTAACTGAAGATATTTCCTTTTTCACCATATCCCTGTATGGGCTTCCAAATATCACTCTGCAAATTCCACAAGAACAGTCTTAGGGAAAGGCTTCTTGAGGGGAAAGCTGTAACTGTGTGAGATGAATTAAAAGAACACAAACCAGTTTCTCAGAAATCCTCTTTCCAATTTTTAATGGAAGATATTTCCTTTTCCACCATAGCACACTATGGGCTTCCAAATATCACTTTGCAAATTCCACAAGAACAGTCTTAGCGAAAGGCTTCTGTATGGGAAAGCTCTAAGTCTGTGACATGAATTAACAGAGCACAATGTAGTTTCTCAGAAAGATTCTTTTCAGTTTTTGTCTTAGGATATTTTTTTTTCACCATAGCCCTCTATGGGCTTCTACGTATTCCTTTCCAATTTCCACAAAAACTGTCTTAAGGAAAGGCTTCTTGAGGGGAAAGGTGTAACTCTGTGAGTTGAATTAAGAGAACACAAAGGAGTTTCTCAGAATGCCTCTTTCCAGTTTTTAACGGAAGATATTTCCTTTTTCACCATAGCCCTCTATGGGCTTCCAAATATCACTTTGCAAATTCTACAAAAATTGTCTTAGCGAAAGGCTACTTGAGAGGAAAGCTGTAACACTGTGAGATGAATTAACAGAACACAAAGCAGTTTCTCAGAAAGCTTCTTTTCAGTTTTTATCTTAGGATATTTCCTTTTCCACCATAGAGCTCTATGGGCTTCAAAATATCACTTTGCAAATTCCACAAGAACAGTCTTAGCGAAAGGGTCCTGGAGGGTAAAGCTGTAAATCTGTGAGATGAATTAACAGAACACAAAGCAGTTTCTCGAAAAGCTTCTCTCCAGTTTTTTACCGAAGATATGTCCTTTTTCACCATAGCCCTCTATGGGCTTCCAAATATCACTTTGCAAATTCCACAGGAACAGTCTTAGCCACAGACTTCATGAGGGGAAAGCTGTAATTTTGTGAGATGAATTAACAGAACACAAAGCAGTCTCTCAGAAAGCTTCTATCCACTTTTTAACGGAAGATATTTCCTTTTTCAACATAGCCCTCTATTGGCAACTAAATATCACTTTCCAAATTCCACATGAACAGTCTTAGCGAAAGACTTCTTGAGGGGAAAGCTGTAACACTGTGAGATGAGTTAACAGAACACAAAGCAGTTTATCAGAAATCGTCTTTTCAGTTTTTAAGGGAAGGTATCTCCTTTTTCACCATGGCCCTCTATGGGCTACTACATATCACTTTCCAAATTCCACAAGAACAGTCTTAGTGAAAGGCTTCTTGAGGGTAGAGCTGTAACTCTGTGAGAAGAAATAACAGAACACAAAGCAGTTTCTCAGAAAGCTTCTTACCAGTTTTTAATGGAAGATATTTCCTTTTTCACCGTAGGCCTCTTTGGGCTTATAAATATCACTTTCCAAATTCCACATAAACAGTCTTAGCGAAAGGCTTCCTGATGGGAAAGCTGTAACTCTGTGAGATGAATTAACAGAACACCAAGCAGTTTCACAGAAAGCTTCTTTTCAGTTTTTATCTTAGGATATTACCTTTTTCACCTTAGCCCTCTATGGGCTTGAAAATATCACTATGAAAATTCCACAAGAACAGTCTTAGCGAAAGGCTTCTTGAGGTGAAAACAGTGACTCTGTGAGATGAATTAACAGAACACAAAGCAATTTCTCAGAAAGCTTCTTTACAGTTTTTAATGGAAGATATTTCCTTTTTCACCATAGACCTCTATGGGCTTCCAAATATCACTTTGCCAATTCCACAAGAAGAATCTTAGCGAAAGGCTTCTTGAGAGGAAAGCAGTAACTGTGAGATGAATTAACAGAACACAAAGCAGTTTCTCAGAAAGCTTCTTTCCTGTTTTTAAGGGAAGATTTTCCTTTTTCACCGTAACCCTCTATGGGCTTCCAAATATCACTTTAAAAATTCCACAAGAGGAGTCTTAGCGAAAGGCTTCTTGAGAGGAACGCAGAAGCTCTGTGAGGTGAATTAACAGAAGAGAAAGAAATTTCTCAGAAAGCTGGTTTCCAGTTTTTAACGGAAGATATTTCCTTTTTCACCGTAACCCTCTATGGGCTTCCAAATATCACTTTCCAAATTCCTCAAGATGAGTCTTCGCGAAAGACTTCCTCAGGGGAAAGCTGTAACTCTGTGAGATCAATTAACAGAACACAAAGTAGTTTCTCAGAATGCTTCTTTTCAGTTTTTAATTAGGATATTTCCTTTTTCACCTTAATGCTCTATGGGCTTGAAAATATCACTATGAAAATTCCACACGAACTGTCTTAGCGAAAGTCTTCTTGAGGTGAAAACAGTGAATCTGTGAGATGAATTAACGGAACACAAATCAGTTTCTCAGAAAGCTTCTTTCCAATTTTTAACGGAAGATATTTCCTTTTTAACCATAGCCCTCTATGGACTTTCAAATATCACTTCGCAAATTCCACAAGAACAGTCTTCGCGAAAGGCTTCTTGAGCGAAAAGCTGTAACTCTGTGAGATGAATTAACAGAGGACAAAGCAGTTTCTCAGAAAGCTTCTTTCCAGTTTTTAACGGAAGATATTTCCTTTTTCCCCATAGCCCTCCATGGGCTTGCAAAAATCACTTTGCAAATTCCACATGAACAGACTTTCCGAAAGTCTTCTTGAAGGGAATGATGTAATCTGTTAGATGGGTTAACAGAACACAAAGCAGTTTCTCTGAAAGCTTCTTTCCTGTTTTTAATAGAAGATATTTCCTTTTTCACCGTAGCCCTCTACGGGCTTCCAAATATCACTTTGCCAATACCACAAGAACAGTCTTAGCGAGAGTTGATGTCATTCGAAGCCAATTCGAGCCTGTCTGAGCCGGTCTGGTCCGGTTTGACCTGGTCTAATCAGGTCAAAACCGGTTTGGGCCTTTGAAAACCGGTTTTAGCCGGTCTGGAGTGGTTTGAGCTGGTCAAAACCGGTTTGAGCTTGTCAAAACCGGATTGAGCCAGTCTAAACTAGTTTGAACCTGTCTGGTCTGGTTTGAGCCGGTCAAAGCCGATTTGAGCCGGTCTGGCCCTGTTTTAGCCGTTCTGTGCCACTCTCGTCTGCTTTGATCCGGTTTCAGCTGGTCTGGGCCTGTCTGGGCCAGTTCGATCTGGTGTGAGCAAGTCTGGTCCGGTTAGATCCGTTGTCATCAGGTCAAAACCGGTTTGAACCACTCTGGTCCGGATTGAGCCGGTCTGGTCTGGTTTGAGCCGGTCTAAACCGGCTCAGGTCGGTCAAAACCGGTTTGAACCCGTCTGGTATGGTTTGAGCCAGTCAAAACCGGTTTGTGTCCCGGTTTCAGCCAGTCTGGGCCGGTCTGCTCCGGTTTGATCTCGTTTCAGCTGGTCTGGGTCAGTCGAGTCCGGTTTGATCCGGTCAAAACCGCTTTTAGCTGGTCAAAACCGGTTTGAAACGGTATGATCTGGTTTTAGCCGGTCTGCTCTGGTTTGAGCCGGTCAAAACAGTTTCGAGCCGGTCAAAACCGCTTTGAGCCAGTCTGGTCTGGTTTGAACCGGTCAAAACCGGTTTGTGGCCCAGTTTTAGGCATTCTGGACCTGTCTGGTCCAGTTTGATCCAATTATAGCTGGTCTCGACCCGTCTGATTCGGTTTGATCCGGCCTCATCTGGTCAAACCCGGATTTGGCCGGTCAAAACCGGTTTCAGCCTGTCTGGTGTGGTTTGAGCAGTTCAAAACCGGTTTGACCCGGTCAAAACAGGTTTGAGCCGGTCTGGTCCGGTTTGAGCCGGTCTGGTCTGGTTTGAGCTGGTCAAAACCGATTTGAGCCGGTTTGGTCTGGTTGAAGCCAGTCAAAATCGATTCGAGTCTGTCTGAGCCGGTCTGGTCCGGTTTGATCCGGTCTAATCAGATCAAAACCGGTTTGAGCCAGTGAAAACCGGTTTTAGCCAGTCTGGAGTTTTTTGAGCCGGTCAAAACCGGATTGAGCCAGTCAAACCCGGTTTAAACCGGTCTGGTCTTGATTGAGCCGTTCAAAACCGGATCAGGTGGATCAAAATCGGTTTGAGTCGGTCTGGCCTGGTTTGAACAGCTCAAAACCGGTTTGTGGCCCAGTTTTAGGCAGTCTGGGCCGGTCGGGTATGGTTTGATCCGATTTTAGCTGGTCTGGGCCGGTCTGATTCGGTTTGATCCGGTCTCATCCCGTCAAACCCGGTTTTAGCGGGTCAAAACCGGTTTCAGCTGGTCTGGTGTGGTTTGAGCCAGTCAAAACCGGTTCGAGCAGTTCAAAACCGGTTTGTGACGATCAAAACCGAATTGTACCGGTCTGGGCTGGTTGAGCTGGTCTAATCAGGTCAAAACCGGTTTAGGCAGGAAAAAACAGGTTTTACCCGGTCTGGAGTGGTTTGAGCTGGTCAAAACCGGTTTCAGGTGGTCAAAACCAAAGTGAGGCAGTCAAAACCGGTTTGAACCAGTCTGGTCTGGTTTGAGCCTGTCAAAACCGGCTCAGGTCGGTCAAAAACGGTTTGAACCGGTCTGGTCTGGTTTGACGCAGTCAAAACTGGCTCAGGTCGGTCAAAAACGGTTTGAGCCGGTCTGGCCTGGCTTGAACCGGTCAAAACCGGTTTGTGGCCCAGCTTTAGGCAGTCTGGGGCGGTCGGGTACGGTTTGATCAGATTGTAGCCGGTCTGGGCCAGTCTGATTCGGTTTGATCCTGTCTCATCCAGTGAAACCCGTTTTTAGCTGGTCAAAACCGGTTTTACCCGGACTGGAGTGGTTTGAGCCGGTCAAAACCGGTTTCAGCTGGTCAAAACCAAATTGAGGCTGTCAAAACTGGTTTGAACCGGTCTGGTCTGGTTTGAGCCGGTCAAAACCTGCTCAGGTCGGTCAAAATCGCTTTGAGCCTATGTGGTCTCGTTTCAGCCAGTCAAAACGGCTTTGTGGCCCGCTTTCAGCTGGTCTGGGCCGGTCTGGTCCTGTTTGATCCGCTTTCAGCTCATCTGGGCCAGTAGAGTCTGGTTTGATCCAGTCAAAACCGGTTTGAGCCGGTCAAAACCTGATTGAGACAGTCAAAACCGGTTTGAGGCGGTCTGGTCTGGTTTGAACCGGTCAAAACCGGTTTGTGGCCCAGTTTTAGGCATCCTGGGACGTTCTGGTCCGGTTTGATCCGATTTTAGCCAGTCTCGGCCCGTCTGATTTGGTTTGATCTGGCCTCATCCGGTCAAAACCGGTTTTAGCCGGTCAAAACCGGTTTCAGCCTGTCTGGTGTGGTTTGAGCAGTTCAAAACCGGTTTGACCCGGTCAAAACAGGTTTGAGCCGGTCTGGTCTGGTTTGAGCCGGTTTGGTCAGGTTGAAGCCAGTCAAAAGCGATTCAAGCCTGTCTGAGCCGGTCTGGTACGGTTTGATCCGGTCTAATCAGATCAAAACCGGTTTGAGCTAGTGAAAACCGATTTTAGCCGCTCTGGAGTGGTTTGAGCCGGTCAAAACCGGATTGAGCCAGTCAAAACCGTTTTGAGCCGGTCTGGTCTGGTTTCAGCGGGTGGAAACCGCCTCAGGTCGGTCAAAATCGGTTTCAGCCGGTCAAAACCGGATTGAGGGAGTCAAAAATCTTCTGAACCGGTCTGGTCTTGTTTGGGCCAGTCAAAACCGGCTCAGCTCAGTCAAAACCGGTTTGAGCCGGTCTGGTCTGGTTTGCACTGGTCAAAACCGGTTTGTGGCCCAGTTTTAGGCGGTCTGGGCCGGACTGGTCCCGTTTGATGCGATTTTAGCCGGTCTGGGCCGGTCTGATTTGGTATGATCTGGTCTCATCCGGTCAAAACCGGTTTTAGCCGGTCAAAACCGGTTTCAGACGGTCTGGTGTGGATTGAGCCGGTTAAAACCGGTTTGAGCCGGTCTGGTCTGGTTTGAGCCAGTCTGGTCTGGTTTGAGCTGGTCAAAACTGGTTTGAGCCGGTCTTGTCTGGTTTGAGCCGGTCTGGTCTGGTTTGAGCTGGTCAAAACAGGTTCGAGCCGGTGAAAAGTGGATTGAGCCGGTTTGGTCTGGTTGAAGTCAGTCGAAACCAATTCGAGCCTGTCTGAGCCGGTCTGGCCCGGTTTGATCCGGTCTAATCAGATCAAAACCGGTTTGAGCCAGTGAAAACCGGTTTTAGCCGGTCTGGAGTGGTTTGAGCTGTTCAAAACCGGATTGAGCCTGTTAAAAGCGATTTGAACCGGTCTGGTCTTGATTGAGCCATTCAAAACTGGCTCAGTTCGATCAAAATCGGTTTGAGCCGGTCTGGCCTGGTTTGAACTGGTTAAAACCGGTTTGTTTCCCAGTTTTAGGCAGTCTGGGTCGGTCGGGTATGGTTTGATCCGATTTCAGTCGGTCTGGGCCTGTCTGAGCAAGTTTGATCCGGTGTGAGACAGTCTGGTCTGGTTTGATCCGTTGTCATCCGGTCAAAACCGGTTTGAGCCGCTCTGATCCGGTTTGAGGCGCTCTGGTCTGGTTTGAGCCGTTGAAAACCGGCTCAGGCTGGTCAAAACCGGTTTGAGCCGATCTGGTCTGGTTTCAGCCGGTCAAAACCGCTTTGTGGCCCGCTTTCAGCCGGTCTGGGCTGGTCTGGTCCTGTTTGATCCGGTTTCAGCTTGTCTGTGCCGTTCGAGTCTGGTTTTATCCGGTCAAAACCGCTTTGATGCGGTCAAAATCGCTTTGAGCCGTTCTGGTTGGTTTGAGCCGGTGAAAACCGGCTCAGGTCGGTCAAAATCGGTTTGAGCCTTTCTGGTCTGGTTTCGGCCGGTCAAAACCGCTTTATGGCCCGATTTCAGCCGGTTTGGGCCGGCCTGGTCCTGTTTGATCTGCTTTCAGCTGATCTGGGCCGGTAGAGTCTGTTTGCTCCGTCAAAACTGCTTTGAGGCGGTCAAAACCGTTCAGAGCCGGTTTGGTGTGGTTTGAACCGGTCAAAACCGGATTGTGACCCAGTTTTAGGCAGTCTGGGCCGTTCGGGTACGGTTTGATTCAATTTTAGCCAGTCTGGGCCTTTTTGATTCGGTTTGATCTGCTCTCATCTCGTCAAACCTGGTTTTAGCCGGTCAAAACAGGTTTCAGCTTGTCTGGTGTGGTTTGAGTCGGTTAAAACCGGTTGCAGCCGGTCAAAACCGGATTGAGGCAGTCAAAACCGGTTTGAACCGGTCTGGTCTGGTTTGAGCCGTTCTAAACTGGCTCAGGTCGGTCAAAACCGGTTTGACGCGGTCTAATCAGGTCAAAACCGGTTTGGGCCGTTGAAAACCGGTTTTAGACGGTCTGCAGTGGTTTGAGCTGGTCACAACCGGTTTCAGCTGGTCAAAACCGGATTGAGGCAATCAAAACCGGTTTGAACCTGTCTTGCCTGGTTTGAGACGGTCAAAACCGATTTGAGCCGTTCTGTTACGATTTTAGCCAGTTTGTGCCGCTCTCGTCTGGTTTGATCTGGTTTCAGTCGGTCTGGGCCTGTCTGAGCAAGTTTGATCCAGTGTGAGCCAGTCTGGTCCAGTTTGATCCGTTGTCATCCGGTCAAAACCGGTTTGAGCCGCTCTGGTCCAGTTTGAGCCGGTCTGCTCTGGTTTGAGCCGGTCTAAACCGGCGCAGGCTTGTCAAAACCGGTTTTTGAGCAAGTCTGGTCTGGTTGGAACCGGTCGAAACCGGTTTGTGTCCCGGTTTCAGCCGGTCTGGGCCAGTCTGCTCCGGTTTGATCTGGTTTCAGCTGGTCTGGGCCGGTCGAGTCCGGTTAGATCCGGTCAAAACCGCTTTGAGAAGGTCAAAACCGGTTGGAGCCGGTCTGGTCTGGTTTGTACCGGTCAAAACCGGTTTGTGGCCCAGTTTTAGGCGGTCTGGGCCGGTCTGGTCCTGTTTGATCCGATTTTTGCCGGTCTGGGCCGGTCTGATTCGGTTTGATCCGGTCTCATCCGGTCAAAACCGGTTTTAGCCAGTCAAAACCGGTTTCAGCCTGTCTGGTGTGGTTTGAGCAGTTCAAAACCGGTTTGACCCGTTCAAAAGAGGTTTGAGCTGCTCTGGTCTGGTTTGAGCTGGTCTGGTCTGGTTTGAGCCGGTCAAAACCGTATTGAGGCAGTCAAAACCGGTTTCAACCGGTCTGGTCTGGTTTGCGCTGGTCAAAACCTGCTCAGGACGGTCAAAACCGGTTTGAGCCGGTCTGGTCTGGTTTGCACCGGTCAAAAACCGGTTTGTGGCCCAGTTTTTGGCGGTCTGGTCCAGTCTGGTCCGGTTTGATCCGATTTTAGCCAATCTGGGCCGATCTGGTGCTTTTTGATCTGGTTTCAGCTTCTCTGTGCCGTTCGAGTCTGGGTTGATCCGGTCAAAACCGCTTTGAGCCGGTCAAAACCGGTTTGAGCCGGTCTGGTCTGGTTTCAGCTGGTCAGAACCGCTTTATGGCCCGATTTCAGCCGGTGTGGGCCGGCCTGGTCCTGTTTGATCCGCTTTCAGCTGATCTGGGCCGGTAGAGTCTGTTTGCTCCATCAAAACTGCTTTGAGGCGGTCAAAACCGGTTTGAGCCGGTTTGGTCTGGTTTGAACCGGTCAAAACCGGTTTGTGGCCCAGTTTTAGGCAGTCTGGGCCGTTCGGGTATGGTTTGATCCGATTTTAGCCAGTCTGGGCCGTTCTGATTCGGTTTGATCTGGTCTCATCTCGTCAAACCCGGTTTTAGGCCGGTCAAAATCGGTTTCAGCCGGTCTGGTGTGGTTTGAGCCGGTCAAAACCGGTTTCAGCCGGTCAAAACCGGATTGAGGCAGTCAAAACCGGTTTGAACCGGTCTGGTCTGGTTTGCCCCGGTCAAAACCTGCTCGGGTCGGTCAAAACCGTTTTGAGCCGGTCTGGTCT
The DNA here is from genome assembly GCF_047675955.1 of Chlorocebus sabaeus. Classification (NCBI taxonomy): domain Eukaryota; kingdom Metazoa; phylum Chordata; class Mammalia; order Primates; family Cercopithecidae; genus Chlorocebus; species Chlorocebus sabaeus. Next base: position 5,306 of record NW_027328356.1, on the reverse strand, counting down.
GGTTTGCACCGGTCAAAACCGGTTTGTGGCCCAGTTTTTGGCGGTTTGGTCCAGTCTGGTCCGGTTTGATACGATTTTAGCCGGTCTGGGCCGGTCTGATTAGGTATGATCTGGTCTCATCCGGTCAAAACCGGTTTTAGCCGATCAAAACCGGTTTCAGCCGGTCTGGTGTGGTTTGAGCAGTTCAAACCGGTTTGAGCCGGTCAAAACCGGTTTGGCCGGTCTGGTCTGGTTTGAGTCGCTCTGCTCTGGTTTGAGTTGGCCAATACCGGTTCAAGCTGCTCAAAACCGGATTGAGCCGGTTTGGTATGGTTGAAGTCTGTCGAAACGAACTCGAGCATATCTGAGCCAGTCTGCTCCTGTTTGACCCGGTCTAATCAGGTCAAAACCGGTTTGGGCCGTTTGAAAACAGGTTTTAGGCGGTCTGGAGTGGTTTGAGCTGGTCAAAACCGGTTTGAGCCGGTCAAAACCGGATTGAGCCTGTCAAAACCGGTTTGAACCTCTCTGGTCTGGTTTGAGCCGGTCAAAACCGGTTTGAGCCAGTCAGGCCGGGTTTTATCCGGTCTGTGTTGCTCTCGTCTGGTTTGATCCGGTTTCAGCCGGTCTGGGCCTGTCTGGGCCAGTTTGATTCGGTGTTGGCCAGTCTGGGTCCGGTTTGATGCGTTGTCATCCGGTCAAAACCGGTTTGAACCACTCTGGTCCGGATTGAGCCGGTCTGCTCTGGTTTGAGGCCGGTCTAAACCGGCTCAGGCTGGTCAAAATCGGTTTGAGCACGTCTGGTCTGGGTGGAGCCAGTCGAAACCGGTTTGTGTCCCGGTTTCAGCCGGTCTGGGCCAGTCTGCTCCGGTTTGATCTGGTTTCAGCTGGTCTGGGCCGGTCGAGTCCGGTTAGATCCGGTCAAAACCGCTTTGAGAAGGTCAAAACCGGTTGGAGCCGGTCTGGTCTGGTTTGTACCGGTCAAAACCGGTTTGTGGCCCAGTTTTAGGCGGTCTGGGCCGGTCTGGTCCTGTTTGATCCGATTTTTGCCGGTCTGGGCCGGTCTGATTCGGTTTGATCCGGTCTCATCCGGTCAAAACCGGTTTTAGCCAGTCAAAACCGGTTTCAGCCTGTCTGGTGTGGTTTGAGCAGTTCAAAAACCCGTTTGACCCGTTCAAAAGAGGTTTGAGCTGCTCTGGTCTGGTTTGAGCTGGTCTGGTCTGGTTTGAGCCGGTCAAAACCGTATTGAGGCAGTCAAAAACCGGTTTCAAACCGGTCTGGTCTGGTTTGCGCTGGTCAAAACCTGCTCAGGACTGTCAAAACCGGTTTGAGCCGGTCTGGTCTGGTTTGCACCGGTCAAAAACCGGTTTGTGGCCCAGTTTTTGGCGGTCTGGTCCAGTCTGGTCTGGTTTGATCCGATTTTAGCCAGTCTGGGCCGGTCTGATTCGGTATGATCTGGTCTCATCCGGTCAAAACCGGTTTTAGCCGATCAAAAGCGGTTTCAGCCTGTCTGGGGTGGTTTGAGCAGGTCAAAACCGGTTTGAACCGGTCAAAACCGGTTTGAGCTGGTCTGGTCTGGTTTCAGGCGGTCTGGTCTGGTTTGAGCAGGTCAAAAACCGGTTTGAGCCGGTCAAAACCGGTTTTGGGCGGTCTGTTCTGGTTTGAGTCGGTCTGCTCTGGTTTGAGTTGGCCAATACCGTTCAAGCTGGTCAAAACGGATTGAGCCGGTTTGGTATGGTTGAAGTCTGTCGAAACGAACTCGAGCATATCTGAGCCAGTCTGCTCCTGTTTGACCTGGTCTAATCAGGTCAAAACCGGTTTGGGCCGTTGAAAACCGGTTTTAGGCGGTCTGGAGTGGTTTGAGCTGGTCAAAACCGGTTTGAGCCGGTCAAAAACCGGATTGAGCCTTGTCAAAACCGGTTTGAACCTTTCTGGTCTGGTTTGAGCCGGTCAAAACCGGTTTGAGCCGGTCAGGCCGGGTTTTATCCGGTCTGTGTTGCTCTCGTCTGGTTTGATCCGGTTTCAGCCGGTCTGGGCCTGTCTGGGCCAGTTTGATCCGGTGTGAGCCAGTCTGGTCCGTTTGATCCGTTGTCATCCGGTCAAAACCGGTTTGAAACCTCTCTGGTCCAGATTGAGCCGGTCCTGCTCTGGTTTGAGCCGGTCTAAACCGGCTCAGGCTAGTCAAAACCGGTTTGAGCAGGTCTGGTCTGGTTGGAGCCGGTCGAAACCGGTTTGTGTCCCGGATTCAGCCGGTCTGGGCCAGTGTGCTCCGGTTTGATCTGGTTTCAGCTGGTCTGGGCCGGTCGAATCCGGTTAGATCCGGTCAAAACCGCTTTCAGAAGGTCAAAACCGGTTGGAGCCGGTCTGGTCTGGTTTGTACCGGTCAAAACCGGTTTGTGGCCCAGTTTTAGGCGGTCTGGGCTTGACTGGTCCTGTTTGATCCGATTTTTGCCGGTCTGGGCCGGTCTGATTCGGTATGATCTGGTCTCATCCGGTCAAAAACCGGTTTTAGCCGATCAAAACCGGTTTCAGACTGTCTGGTCTGGTTTGATCCGATTTTAGCCAGTCTGGGCCGGTCTGATTCGGTATGATCTGGTCTCATCCGGTCAAAACCGGTTTTAGCCTATCAAAAGCGGTTTCAGACTGTCTGGGGTGGTTTGAGCAGGTCAAAACCGGATTGAACCGGTCAAAACCGGTTTTGGCCGGTCTGGTCTGGTTTGAGTCGGTCTGCTCTGGTTTGAGATGGAAAATACCCGTTCAAGCTGGTCAAAACCGGATTGAGCCGGTTTGGTATGGTTGAAGTCTGTCGAAACGAACTCGAGCATATCTGAGCCAGTCTGCTCCTGTTTGACCCGGTCTAATCAGGTCAAAACCGGTTTGAGCCGTTGAAAACCGGTTTTAGGGCGGTCTGGAGTGGTTTGAGCTGGTCAAAAACCGGTTTGAGCCGGTCAAAACCGGATTGAGCCTGTCAAAACCGGTTTGAACCTTTCTGGTCTGGTTTTGAGCCGGTCAAAACCGGTTTGAGCCGGTCAGGCCGGGTTTTATCCGGTCTGTGTTGCTCTCGTCTGGTTTGATCCGGTTTCAGCCGGTCTGGGCCTGTCTGGGCCAGTTTGATCCGGTGTGAGCCAGTCTGGTCCGGTTTTGATCCGTTGTCATCCGGTCAAAACCGGTTTGAACCACTCTGGTCCGGATTGAGCCGGTCTGCTCTGGTTTGAGCCAGTCTAAACCGGCTCAGGCTGGTCAAAACCGGTTTGAGCAGGTCTGGTCTGGTTGGAGCCGGTCGAAACCGGTTTGTGTCCCGGTTTCAGCAGGTCTGGGCCAGTCTGCTCCGGTTTGATCTGGTTTCAGCTGGTCTGGGCCGGTCGAGTCCGGTTAGATCCGGTCAAAACCGCTTTGAGAAGGTCAAAACCGGTTGGAGCCGGTCTGGTCTGCTTTGTACCGGTCAAAACCGGTTTGTGGCCCAGTTTTTAGGCGGTCTGGGCCGGTCTGGTCCTGTTTGATCCGATTTTTGCCGGTCTGGGCCGGTCTGATTCGGTTTGATCCGGTCTCATCCGGTCAAAACCGGTTTTAGCCAGTCAAAACCGGTTTCAGCCTGTCTGGTGTGGTTTGAGCAGTTCAAAACCGGTTTGACCCCGTTCAAAGAGGTTTGAGCTGCTCTGGTCTGGTTTGAGCTGGTCTGGTCTGGTTTGAGCCGGTCAAAACCATATTGAGGCAGTCAAAACCGGTTTCAACCGGTCTGGTCTGGTTTGCGCTGGTCAAAACCTGCTCAGGACGGTCAAAACCGGTTTGAGCCAGTCTGGTCTGGTTTGCACCGGTCAAAAGCGGTTTGTGGCCCAGTTTTTGGCGGTCTGGTCCAGTCTGGTCTGGTTTGATCCGATTTTAGCCAGTCTGGGCTGGTCTGATTCGGTATGATCTGGTCTCATCCGGCAAAACCGGTTTTAGCCGATCAAAAGCGGTTTCAGCCTGTCTGGGGTGGTTTGAGCAGGTCAAAACCGGTTTGAACCGGTCAAAACCGGTTTGAGCTGGTCTGGTCTGGTTTCAGGCGGTCTGGTCTGGTTGAGCTGGTCAAAACCGGTTCGAGCCGGTCAAAACCGGTTTGAACCGGTCTGGTCTGGTTTGAGCCAGTCAAAACCGCCTCAGGTCAGTCAAAACCGGTTTGACGCGGTCTAATCAGGTCAAAACCGGTTTGGGCCGTTGAAAACCGGTTTTAGACGGTCTGCAGTGGTTTGAGCTGGTCACAACCGGTTTCAGCTGGTCAAAACCGGATTGAGGCAGTCAAAACCGGTTTGAACCTGTCTTGTCTGGTTTGAGACGCTCAAAACCGGTTTGAGCCGTTCTGGCATGATTTTAGCCAGTTTGTGCCGCTCTCGTCTGGTTTGATCCGGTTTCAGTCGGTCTGGGCCTGTCTGAGCAAGTTTGATCCGGTGTGAGCCAGTCTGTTCCGGTTTGATCCATTGACATCCGGTCAAAAACCGGTTTGAGCCGCTCTGGTCCAGTTTGAGCCGCTCTGGTCTGGTTTGAGCCATTGTAAACCGGCTCAGGCTGGTCAAAACCGGTTTGAGCTGGTCTGGTCTGGTTTCAGCCGGTCAAAACTGCTTTATGGCCCGCTTTCAGCCGGTCTGGGCCGGTCTGGTCCTTTTTGATCTGGTTTCAGCTTCTCTGTGCCGTTCGAGTCTGGGTTGATCCGGTCAAAACCGCTTTGAGACCGGTTTGAGCCGGTCTGGTCTGGTTTCAGCTGGTCAAAACCGCTTTATGGCCCGATTTCAGCCGGTGTGGGCCGGCCTGGTCCTGTTTGATCCGCTTTCAGCTGATCTGGGCCGGTAGAGTCTGTTTGCTCCATCAAAACTGCTTTGAGGCGGTCAAAACCGGTTTGAGCCGGTTTGGTCTGGTTTGAACCGGTCAAAACCGGTTTGTGGCCCAGTTTTAGGCAGTCTGGGCCGTTCGGGTATGGTTTGATCCGATTTTAGCCAGTCTGGGCCGTTCTGATTCGGTTTGATCTGGTCTCATCTCGTCAAACCCGGTTTTAGCCGGTCAAAATCGGTTTCAGCCGGTCTGGTGTGGTTTGAGCCGGTCAAAACCGGTTTCAGCCGGTCAAAACCGGATTGAGGCAGTCAAAACCGGTTTGAACCGGTCTGGTCTGGTTTGCCCGGTCAAAACCTGCTCGGGTCGGTCAAAACCGGTTTGAGCCGGTCTGGTCTGGTTTGCACCGGTCAAAACCGGTTTGTGGCCCAGTTTTTGGCGGTCTGGTCCAGTCTGGTCCGGTTTGATACGATTTTAGCCGGTCTGGGCCGTTCTGATTAGGTATGATCTGGTCTCATCCGGTCAAAACC
>NW_027328355.1:0-33130 GCF_047675955.1 Chlorocebus sabaeus | reverse complement strand
AAAGCTTCTTTCCAGTTTTGAACGGAAGATATTTCCTTTTTCACCATAGCCCTCTATGGGCTTCCAAATATCCCTTTGCCAATTCCACAAGAACAGCCTTAGCGAAAGGCTTCTTGAAGGGAAAGATGTAACTCTGTGAGATGAATTAACAGAACACAGAGCAGTTTCTCAGAAAGCTTCTTTCCAGTTTTGAACGGAAGATATTTCCTTTTTCACCATAGCCCTCTATGGGCTTCCAAATATCCCTTTGCCAATTCCACAAGAACAGCCTTAGCGAAAGGCTTCTTGAAGGGAAAGATGTAACTCTGTGAGATGAATTAACAGAACACAGAGCAGTTTCTCAGAAAGCTTCTTTCCAGTTTTGAACGGAAGATATTTCCTTTTTCACCATAGCCCTCTATGGGCTTCCAAATATCCCTTTGCCAATTCCACAAGAACAGCCTTAGCGAAAGGCTTCTTGAAGGGAAAGATGTAACTCTGTGAGATGAATTAACAGAACACAGAGCAGTTTCTCAGAAAGCTTCTTTCCAGTTTTGAACGGAAGATATTTCCTTTTTCACCATAGCCCTCTATGGGCTTCCAAATATCCCTTTGCCAATTCCACAAGAACAGCCTTAGCGAAAGGCTTCTTGAAGGGAAAGATGTAACTCTGTGAGATGAATTAACAGAACACAGAGCAGTTTCTCAGAAAGCTTCTTTCCAGTTTTGAACGGAAGATATTTCCTTTTTCACCATAGCCCTCTATGGGCTTCCAAATATCCCTTTGCCAATTCCACAAGAACAGCCTTAGCGAAAGGCTTCTTGAAGGGAAAGATGTAACTCTGTGAGATGAATTAACAGAACACAGAGCAGTTTCTCAGAAAGCTTCTTTCCAGTTTTGAACGGAAGATATTTCCTTTTTCACCGTAGCCCTCTATGGGCTTCCAAATATCCCTTTGCCAATTCCACAAGAACAGCCTTAGCGAAAGGCTTCTTGAAGGGAAAGATGTAACTCTGTGAGATGAATTAACAGAACACAGAGCAGTTTCTCAGAAAGCTTCTTTCCAGTTTTGAACGGAAGATATTTCCTTTTTCACCATAGCCCTCTATGGGCTTCCAAATATCCCTTTGCCAATTCCACAAGAACAGCCTTAGCGAAAGGCTTCTTGAAGGGAAAGATGTAACTCTGTGAGATGAATTAACAGAACACAGAGCAGTTTCTCAGAAAGCTTCTTTCCAGTTTTGAACGGAAGATATTTCCTTTTTCACCGTAGCCCTCTATGGGCTTCCAAATATCCCTTTGCCAATTCCACAAGAACAGCCTTAGCGAAAGGCTTCTTGAAGGGAAAGATGTAACTCTGTGAGATGAATTAACAGAACACAGAGCAGTTTCTCAGAAAGCTTCTTTCCAGTTTTGAACGGAAGATATTTCCTTTTTCACCATAGCCCTCTACGGGCTTCCAAATATCCCTTTGCCAATTCCACAAGAACAGCCTTAGCGAAAGGCTTCTTGAAGGGAAAGATGTAACTCTGTGAGATGAATTAACAGAACACAGAGCAGTTTCTCAGAAAGCTTCTTTCCAGTTTTGAACGGAAGATATTTCCTTTTTCACCATAGCCCTCTATGGGCTTCCAAATATCCCTTTGCCAATTCCACAAGAACAGCCTTAGCGAAAGGCTTCTTGAAGGGAAAGATGTAACTCTGTGAGATGAATTAACAGAACACAGAGCAGTTTCTCAGAAAGCTTCTTTCCAGTTTTGAACGGAAGATATTTCCTTTTTCACCATAGCCCTCTATGGGCTTCCAAATATCCCTTTGCCAATTCCACAAGAACAGCCTTAGCGAAAGGCTTCTTGAAGGGAAAGATGTAACTCTGTGAGATGAATTAACAGAACACAGAGCAGTTTCTCAGAAAGCTTCTTTCCAGTTTTGAACGGAAGATATTTCCTTTTTCACCATAGCCCTCTATGGGCTTCCAAATATCCCTTTGCCAATTCCACAAGAACAGCCTTAGCGAAAGGCTTCTTGAAGGGAAAGATGTAACTCTGTGAGATGAATTAACAGAACACAGAGCAGTTTCTCAGAAAGCTTCTTTCCAGTTTTGAACGGAAGATATTTCCTTTTTCACCATAGCCCTCTATGGGCTTCCAAATATCCCTTTGCCAATTCCACAAGAACAGCCTTAGCGAAAGGCTTCTTGAAGGTAAAGATGTAACTCTGTGAGATGAATTAACAGAACACAGAGCAGTTTCTCAGAAAGCTTCTTTCCAGTTTTGAACGGAAGATATTTCCTTTTTCACCATAGCCCTCTATGGGCTTCCAAATATCCCTTTGCCAATTCCACAAGAACAGCCTTAGCGAAAGGTTTCTTGAAGGGAAAGATGTAACTCTGTGAGATGAATTAACAGAACACAGAGCAGTTTCTCAGAAAGCTTCTTTCCAGTTTTGAACGGAAGATATTTCCTTTTTCACCGTAGCCCTCTATGGGCTTCCAAATATCCCTTTGCCAATTCCACAAGAACAGCCTTAGCGAAAGGCTTCTTGAAGGGAAAGATGTAACTCTGTGAGATGAATTAACAGAACACAGAGCAGTTTCTCAGAAAGCTTCTTTCCAGTTTTGAACGGAAGATATTTCCTTTTTCACCATAGCCCTCTATGGGCTTCCAAATATCCCTTTGCCAATTCCACAAGAACAGCCTTAGCGAAAGGCCTCTTGAAGGGAAAGATGTAACTCTGTGAGATGAATTAACAGAACACAGAGCAGTTTCTCAGAAAGCTTCTTTCCAGTTTTGAACGGAAGATATTTCCTTTTTCACCATAGCCCTCTATGGGCTTCCAAATATCCCTTTGCCAATTCCACAAGAACAGCCTTAGCGAAAGGCTTCTTGAAGGGAAAGATGTAACTCTGTGAGATGAATTAACAGAACACAGAGCAGTTTCTCAGAAAGCTTCTTTCCAGTTTTGAACGGAAGATATTTCCTTTTTCACCATAGCCCTCTATGGGCTTCCAAATATCCCTTTGCCAATTCCACAAGAACAGCCTTAGCGAAAGGCTTCTTGAAGGTAAAGATGTAACTCTGTGAGATGAATTAACAGAACACAGAGCAGTTTCTCAGAAAGCTTCTTTCCAGTTTTGAACGGAAGATATTTCCTTTTTCACCATAGCCCTCTATGGGCTTCCAAATATCCCTTTGCCAATTCCACAAGAACAGCCTTAGCGAAAGGTTTCTTGAAGGGAAAGATGTAACTCTGTGAGATGAATTAACAGAACACAGAGCAGTTTCTCAGAAAGCTTCTTTCCAGTTTTGAACGGAAGATATTTCCTTTTTCACCGTAGCCCTCTATGGGCTTCCAAATATCCCTTTGCCAATTCCACAAGAACAGCCTTAGCGAAAGGCTTCTTGAAGGGAAAGATGTAACTCTGTGAGATGAATTAACAGAACACAGAGCAGTTTCTCAGAAAGCTTCTTTCCAGTTTTGAACGGAAGATATTTCCTTTTTCACCATAGCCCTCTATGGGCTTCCAAATATCCCTTTGCCAATTCCACAAGAACAGCCTTAGCGAAAGGCCTCTTGAAGGGAAAGATGTAACTCTGTGAGATGAATTAACAGAACACAGAGCAGTTTCTCAGAAAGCTTCTTTCCAGTTTTGAACGGAAGATATTTCCTTTTTCACCATAGCCCTCTATGGGCTTCCAAATATCCCTTTGCCAATTCCACAAGAACAGCCTTAGCGAAAGGCTTCTTGAAGGGAAAGATGTAACTCTGTGAGATGAATTAACAGAACACAGAGCAGTTTCTCAGAAAGCTTCTTTCCAGTTTTGAACGGAAGATATTTCCTTTTTCACCATAGCCCTCTATGGGCTTCCAAATATCCCTTTGCCAATTCCACAAGAACAGCCTTAGCGAAAGGCTTCTTGAAGGGAAAGATGTAACTCTGTGAGATGAATTAACAGAACACAGAGCAGTTTCTCAGAAAGCTTCTTTCCAGTTTTGAACGGAAGATATTTCCTTTTTCACCATAGCCCTCTATGGGCTTCCAAATATCCCTTTGCCAATTCCACAAGAACAGCCTTAGCGAAAGGCTTCTTGAAGGGAAAGATGTAACTCTGTGAGATGAATTAACAGAACACAGAGCAGTTTCTCAGAAAGCTTCTTTCCAGTTTTGAACGGAAGATATTTCCTTTTTCACCATAGCCCTCTACGGGCTTCCAAATATCCCTTTGCCAATTCCACAAGAACAGCCTTAGCGAAAGGCTTCTTGAAGGGAAAGATGTAACTCTGTGAGATGAATTAACAGAACACAGAGCAGTTTCTCAGAAAGCTTCTTTCCAGTTTTGAACGGAAGATATTTCCTTTTTCACCATAGCCCTCTATGGGCTTCCAAATATCCCTTTGCCAATTCCACAAGAACAGCCTTAGCGAAAGGCTTCTTGAAGGGAAAGATGTAACTCTGTGAGATGAATTAACAGAACACAGAGCAGTTTCTCAGAAAGCTTCTTTCCAGTTTTGAACGGAAGATATTTCCTTTTTCACCATAGCCCTCTCTGGGCTTCCAAATATCCCTTTGCCAATTCCACAAGAACAGCCTTAGCGAAAGGCTTCTTGAAGGGAAAGATGTAACTCTGTGAGATGAATTAACAGAACACAGAGCAGTTTCTCAGAAAGCTTCTTTCCAGTTTTGAACGGAAGATATTTCCTTTTTCACCATAGCCCTCTATGGGCTTCCAAATATCCCTTTGCCAATTCCACAAGAACAGCCTTAGCGAAAGGCTTCTTGAAGGGAAAGATGTAACTCTGTGAGATGAATTAACAGAACACAGAGCAGTTTCTCAGAAAGCTTCTTTCCAGTTTTGAACGGAAGATATTTCCTTTTTCACCATAGCCCTCTATGGGCTTCCAAATATCCCTTTGCCAATTCCACAAGAACAGCCTTAGCGAAAGGCTTCTTGAAGGGAAAGATGTAACTCTGTGAGATGAATTAACAGAACACAGAGCAGTTTCTCAGAAAGCTTCTTTCCAGTTTTGAACGGAAGATATTTCCTTTTTCACCATAGCCCTCTACGGGCTTCCAAATATCCCTTTGCCAATTCCACAAGAACAGCCTTAGCGAAAGGCTTCTTGAAGGGAAAGATGTAACTCTGTGAGTTGAATTAACAGAACACAGAGCAGTTTCTCAGAAAGCTTCTTTCCAGTTTTGAACGGAAGATATTTCCTTTTTCACCATAGCCCTCTATGGGCTTCCAAATATCCCTTTGCCAATTCCACAAGAACAGCCTTAGCGAAAGGCTTCTTGAAGGGAAAGATGTAACTCTGTGAGATGAATTAACAGAACACAGAGCAGTTTCTCAGAAAGCTTCTTTCCAGTTTTGAACGGAAGATATTTCCTTTTTCACCATAGCCCTCTATGGGCTTCCAAATATCCCTTTGCCAATTCCACAAGAACAGCCTTAGCGAAAGGCTTCTTGAAGGGAAAGATGTAACTCTGTGAGATGAATTAACAGAACACAGAGCAGTTTCTCAGAAAGCTTCTTTCCAGTTTTGAACGGAAGATATTTCCTTTTTCACCATAGCCCTCTACGGGCTTCCAAATATCCCTTTGCCAATTCCACAAGAACAGCCTTAGCGAAAGGCTTCTTGAAGGGAAAGATGTAACTCTGTGAGATGAATTAACAGAACACAGAGCAGTTTCTCAGAAAGCTTCTTTCCAGTTTTGAACGGAAGATATTTCCTTTTTCACCATAGCCCTCTATGGGCTTCCAAATATCCCTTTGCCAATTCCACAAGAACAGCCTTAGCGAAAGGCTTCTTGAAGGGAAAGATGTAACTCTGTGAGATGAATTAACAGAACACAGAGCAGTTTCTCAGAAAGCTTCTTTCCAGTTTTGAACGGAAGATATTTCCTTTTTCACCATAGCCCTCTATGGGCTTCCAAATATCCCTTTGCCAATTCCACAAGAACAGCCTTAGCGAAAGGCTTCTTGAAGGGAAAGATGTAACTCTGTGAGATGAATTAACAGAACACAGAGCAGTTTCTCAGAAAGCTTCTTTCCAGTTTTGAACGGAAGATATTTCCTTTTTCACCATAGCCCTCTATGGGCTTCCAAATATCCCTTTGCCAATTCCACAAGAACAGCCTTAGCGAAAGGCTTCTTGAAGGGAAAGATGTAACTCTGTGAGATGAATTAACAGAACACAGAGCAGTTTCTCAGAAAGCTTCTTTCCAGTTTTGAACGGAAGATATTTCCTTTTTCACCATAGCCCTCTATGGGCTTCCAAATATCCCTTTGCCAATTCCACAAGAACAGCCTTAGCGAAAGGCTTCTTGAAGGGAAAGATGTAACTCTGTGAGATGAATTAACAGAACACAGAGCAGTTTCTCAGAAAGCTTCTTTCCAGTTTTGAACGGAAGATATTTCCTTTTTCACCATAGCCCTCTACGGGCTTCCAAATATCCCTTTGCCAATTCCACAAGAACAGCCTTAGCGAAAGGCTTCTTGAAGGGAAAGATGTAACTCTGTGAGATGAATTAACAGAACACAGAGCAGTTTCTCAGAAAGCTTCTTTCCAGTTTTGAACGGAAGATATTTCCTTTTTCACCATAGCCCTCTACGGGCTTCCAAATATCCCTTTGCCAATTCCACAAGAACAGCCTTAGCGAAAGGCTTCTTGAAGGGAAAGATGTAACTCTGTGAGATGAATTAACAGAACACAGAGCAGTTTCTCAGAAAGCTTCTTTCCAGTTTTGAACGGAAGATATTTCCTTTTTCACCATAGCCCTCTATGGGCTTCCAAATATCCCTTTGCCAATTCCACAAGAACAGCCTTAGCGAAAGGCTTCTTGAAGGGAAAGATGTAACTCTGTGAGATGAATTAACAGAACACAGAGCAGTTTCTCAGAAAGCTTCTTTCCAGTTTTGAACGGAAGATATTTCCTTTTTCACCATAGCCCTCTATGGGCTTCCAAATATCCCTTTGCCAATTCCACAAGAACAGCCTTAGCGAAAGGCTTCTTGAAGGGAAAGATGTAACTCTGTGAGATGAATTAACAGAACACAGAGCAGTTTCTCAGAAAGCTTCTTTCCAGTTTTGAACGGAAGATATTTCCTTTTTCACCATAGCCCTCTATGGGCTTCCAAATATCCCTTTGCCAATTCCACAAGAACAGCCTTAGCGAAAGGCTTCTTGAAGGGAAAGATGTAACTCTGTGAGATGAATTAACAGAACACAGAGCAGTTTCTCAGAAAGCTTCTTTCCAGTTTTGAACGGAAGATATTTCCTTTTTCACCATAGCCCTCTATGGGCTTCCAAATATCCCTTTGCCAATTCCACAAGAACAGCCTTAGCGAAAGGCTTCTTGAAGGGAAAGATGTAACTCTGTGAGATGAATTAACAGAACACAGAGCAGTTTCTCAGAAAGCTTCTTTCCAGTTTTGAACGGAAGATATTTCCTTTTTCACCATAGCCCTCTATGGGCTTCCAAATATCCCTTTGCCAATTCCACAAGAACAGCCTTAGCGAAAGGCTTCTTGAAGGGAAAGATGTAACTCTGTGAGATGAATTAACAGAACACAGAGCAGTTTCTCAGAAAGCTTCTTTCCAGTTTTGAACGGAAGATATTTCCTTTTTCACCATAGCCCTCTATGGGCTTCAAAATATCCCTTTGCCAATTCCACAAGAACAGCCTTAGCGAAAGGCTTCTTGAAGGGAAAGATGTAACTCTGTGAGATGAATTAACAGAACACAGAGCAGTTTCTCAGAAAGCTTCTTTCCAGTTTTGAACGGAAGATATTTCCTTTTTCACCATAGCCCTCTACGGGCTTCCAAATATCCCTTTGCCAATTCCACAAGAACAGCCTTAGCGAAAGGCTTCTTGAAGGGAAAGATGTAACTCTGTGAGATGAATTAACAGAACACAGAGCAGTTTCTCAGAAAGCTTCTTTCCAGTTTTGAACGGAAGATATTTCCTTTTTCACCATAGCCCTCTATGGGCTTCCAAATATCCCTTTGCCAATTCCACAAGAACAGCCTTAGCGAAAGGCTTCTTGAAGGGAAAGATGTAACTCTGTGAGATGAATTAACAGAACACAGAGCAGTTTCTCAGAAAGCTTCTTTCCAGTTTTGAACGGAAGATATTTCCTTTTTCACCATAGCCCTCTATGGGCTTCCAAATATCCCTTTGCCAATTCCACAAGAACAGCCTTAGCGAAAGGCTTCTTGAAGGGAAAGATGTAACTCTGTGAGATGAATTAACAGAACACAGAGCAGTTTCTCAGAAAGCTTCTTTCCAGTTTTGAACGGAAGATATTTCCTTTTTCACCGTAGCCCTCTACGGGCTTCCAAATATCCCTTTGCCAATTCCACAAGAACAGCCTTAGCGAAAGGCTTCTTGAAGGGAAAGATGTAACTCTGTGAGATGAATTAACAGAACACAGAGCAGTTTCTCAGAAAGCTTCTTTCCAGTTTTGAACGGAAGATATTTCCTTTTTCACCATAGCCCTCTACGGGCTTCCAAATATCCCTTTGTCAATTCCACAAGAACAGCCTTAGCGAAAGGCTTCTTGAAGGGAAAGATGTAACTCTGTGAGATGAATTAACAGAACACAGAGCAGTTTCTCAGAAAGCTTCTTTCCAGTTTTGAACGGAAGATATTTCCTTTTTCACCATAGCCCTCTACCGGCTTCCAAATATCCCTTTGCCAATTCCACAAGAACAGCCTTAGCGAAAGGCTTCTTGAAGGGAAAGATGTAACTCTGTGAGATGAATTAACAGAACACAGAGCAGTTTCTCAGAAAGCTTCTTTCCAGTTTTGAACGGAAGATATTTCCTTTTTCACCATAGCCCTCTACGGGCTTCCAAATATCCCTTTGCCAATTCCACAAGAACAGCCTTAGCGAAAGGCTTCTTGAAGGGAAAGATGTAACTCTGTGAGATGAATTAACAGAACACAGAGCAGTTTCTCAGAAAGCTTCTTTCCAGTTTTGAACGGAAGACATTTCCTTTTTCACCATAGCCCTCTATGGGCTTCCAAATATCCCTTTGCCAATTCCACAAGAACAGCCTTAGCGAAAGGCTTCTTGAAGGGAAAGATGTAACTCTGTGAGATGAATTAACAGAACACAGAGCAGTTTCTCAGAAAGCTTCTTTCCAGTTTTGAACGGAAGATATTTCCTTTTTCACCATAGCCCTCTATGGGCTTCCAAATATCCCTTTGCCAATTCCACAAGAACAGCCTTAGCGAAAGGCTTCTTGAAGGGAAAGATGTAACTCTGTGAGATGAATTAACAGAACACAGAGCAGTTTCTCAGAAAGCTTCTTTCCAGTTTTGAACGGAAGATATTTCCTTTTTCACCATAGCCCTCTACGGGCTTCCAAATATCCCTTTGCCAATTCCACAAGAACAGCCTTAGCGAAAGGCTTCTTGAAGGGAAAGATGTAACTCTGTGAGATGAATTAACAGAACACAGAGCAGTTTCTCAGAAAGCTTCTTTCCAGTTTTGAACGGAAGATATTTCCTTTTTCACCATAGCCCTCTACGGGCTTCCAAATATCCCTTTGCCAATTCCAAAAGAACAGCCTTAGCGAAAGGCTTCTTGAAGGGAAAGATGTAACTCTGTGAGATGAATTAACAGAACACAGAGCAGTTTCTCAGAAAGCTTCTTTCCAGTTTTGAACGGAAGATATTTCCTTTTTCACCATAGCCCTCTACGGGCTTCCAAATATCCCTTTGCCAATTCCACAAGAACAGCCTTAGCGAAAGGCTTCTTGAAGGGAAAGATGTAACTCTGTGAGATGAATTAACAGAACACAGAGCAGTTTCTCAGAAAGCTTCTTTCCAGTTTTGAACGGAAGATATTTCCTTTTTCACCATAGCCCTCTATGGGCTTCCAAATATCCCTTTGCCAATTCCACAAGAACAGCCTTAGCGAAAGGCTTCTTGAAGGGAAAGATGTAACTCTGTGAGATGAATTAACAGAACACAGAGCAGTTTCTCAGAAAGCTTCTTTCCAGTTTTGAACGGAAGACATTTCCTTTTTCACCATAGCCCTCTATGGGCTTCCAAATATCCCTTTGCCAATTCCACAAGAACAGCCTTAGCGAAAGGCTTCTTGAAGGGAAAGATGTAACTCTGTGAGATGAATTAACAGAACACAGAGCAGTTTCTCAGAAAGCTTCTTTCCAGTTTTGAACGGAAGATATTTCCTTTTTCACCATAGCCCTCTATGGGCTTCCAAATATCCCTTTGCCAATTCCACAAGAACAGCCTTAGCGAAAGGCTTCTTGAAGGGAAAGATGTAACTCTGTGAGATGAATTAACAGAACACAGAGCAGTTTCTCAGAAAGCTTCTTTCCAGTTTTGAACGGAAGATATTTCCTTTTTCACCATAGCCCTCTATGGGCTTCCAAATATCCCTTTGCCAATTCCACAAGAACAGCCTTAGCGAAAGGCTTCTTGAAGGGAAAGATGTAACTCTGTGAGATGAATTAACAGAACACAGAGCAGTTTCTCAGAAAGCTTCTTTCCAGTTTTGAACGGAAGATATTTCCTTTTTCACCATAGCCCTCTATGGGCTTCCAAATATCCCTTTGCCAATTCCACAAGAACAGCCTTAGCGAAAGGCTTCTTGAAGGGAAAGATGTAACTCTGTGAGATGAATTAACAGAACACAGAGCAGTTTCTCAGAAAGCTTCTTTCCAGTTTTGAACGGAAGATATTTCCTTTTTCACCATAGCCCTCTATGGGCTTCCAAATATCCCTTTGCCAATTCCACAAGAACAGCCTTAGCGAAAGGCTTCTTGAAGGGAAAGATGTAACTCTGTGAGATGAATTAACAGAACACAGAGCAGTTTCTCAGAAAGCTTCTTTCCAGTTTTGAACGGAAGATATTTCCTTTTTCACCATAGCCCTCTATGGGCTTCCAAATATCCCTTTGCCAATTCCACAAGAACAGCCTTAGCGAAAGGCTTCTTGAAGGGAAAGATGTAACTCTGTGAGATGAATTAACAGAACACAGAGCAGTTTCTCAGAAAGCTTCTTTCCAGTTTTGAACGGAAGATATTTCCTTTTTCACCATAGCCCTCTATGGGCTTCCAAATATCCCTTTGCCAATTCCACAAGAACAGCCTTAGCGAAAGGCTTCTTGAAGGGAAAGATGTAACTCTGTGAGATGAATTAACAGAACACAGAGCAGTTTCTCAGAAAGCTTCTTTCCAGTTTTGAACGGAAGATATTTCCTTTTTCACCGTAGCCCTCTATGGGCTTCCAAATATCCCTTTGCCAATTCCACAAGAACAGCCTTAGCGAAAGGCTTCTTGAAGGGAAAGATGTAACTCTGTGAGATGAATTAACAGAACACAGAGCAGTTTCTCAGAAAGCTTCTTTCCAGTTTTGAACGGAAGATATTTCCTTTTTCACCATAGCCCTCTATGGGCTTCCAAATATCCCTTTGCCAATTCCACAAGAACAGCCTTAGCGAAAGGCTTCTTGAAGGGAAAGATGTAACTCTGTGAGATGAATTAACAGAACACAGAGCAGTTTCTCAGAAAGCTTCTTTCCAGTTTTGAACGGAAGATATTTCCTTTTTCACCGTAGCCCTCTATGGGCTTCCAAATATCCCTTTGCCAATTCCACAAGAACAGCCTTAGCGAAAGGCTTCTTGAAGGGAAAGATGTAACTCTGTGAGATGAATTAACAGAACACAGAGCAGTTTCTCAGAAAGCTTCTTTCCAGTTTTGAACGGAAGATATTTCCTTTTTCACCATAGCCCTCTACGGGCTTCCAAATATCCCTTTGCCAATTCCACAAGAACAGCCTTAGCGAAAGGCTTCTTGAAGGGAAAGATGTAACTCTGTGAGATGAATTAACAGAACACAGAGCAGTTTCTCAGAAAGCTTCTTTCCAGTTTTGAACGGAAGATATTTCCTTTTTCACCATAGCCCTCTATGGGCTTCCAAATATCCCTTTGCCAATTCCACAAGAACAGCCTTAGCGAAAGGCTTCTTGAAGGGAAAGATGTAACTCTGTGAGATGAATTAACAGAACACAGAGCAGTTTCTCAGAAAGCTTCTTTCCAGTTTTGAACGGAAGATATTTCCTTTTTCACCATAGCCCTCTATGGGCTTCCAAATATCCCTTTGCCAATTCCACAAGAACAGCCTTAGCGAAAGGCTTCTTGAAGGGAAAGATGTAACTCTGTGAGATGAATTAACAGAACACAGAGCAGTTTCTCAGAAAGCTTCTTTCCAGTTTTGAACGGAAGATATTTCCTTTTTCACCATAGCCCTCTATGGGCTTCCAAATATCCCTTTGCCAATTCCACAAGAACAGCCTTAGCGAAAGGCTTCTTGAAGGTAAAGATGTAACTCTGTGAGATGAATTAACAGAACACAGAGCAGTTTCTCAGAAAGCTTCTTTCCAGTTTTGAACGGAAGATATTTCCTTTTTCACCATAGCCCTCTATGGGCTTCCAAATATCCCTTTGCCAATTCCACAAGAACAGCCTTAGCGAAAGGTTTCTTGAAGGGAAAGATGTAACTCTGTGAGATGAATTAACAGAACACAGAGCAGTTTCTCAGAAAGCTTCTTTCCAGTTTTGAACGGAAGATATTTCCTTTTTCACCGTAGCCCTCTATGGGCTTCCAAATATCCCTTTGCCAATTCCACAAGAACAGCCTTAGCGAAAGGCTTCTTGAAGGGAAAGATGTAACTCTGTGAGATGAATTAACAGAACACAGAGCAGTTTCTCAGAAAGCTTCTTTCCAGTTTTGAACGGAAGATATTTCCTTTTTCACCATAGCCCTCTATGGGCTTCCAAATATCCCTTTGCCAATTCCACAAGAACAGCCTTAGCGAAAGGCCTCTTGAAGGGAAAGATGTAACTCTGTGAGATGAATTAACAGAACACAGAGCAGTTTCTCAGAAAGCTTCTTTCCAGTTTTGAACGGAAGATATTTCCTTTTTCACCATAGCCCTCTATGGGCTTCCAAATATCCCTTTGCCAATTCCACAAGAACAGCCTTAGCGAAAGGCTTCTTGAAGGGAAAGATGTAACTCTGTGAGATGAATTAACAGAACACAGAGCAGTTTCTCAGAAAGCTTCTTTCCAGTTTTGAACGGAAGATATTTCCTTTTTCATCATAGCCCTCTATGGGCTTCCAAATATCCCTTTGCCAATTCCACAAGAACAGCCTTAGCGAAAGGCTTCTTGAAGGGAAAGATGTAACTCTGTGAGATGAATTAACAGAACACAGAGCAGTTTCTCAGAAAGCTTCTTTCCAGTTTTGAACGGAAGATATTTCCTTTTTCACCATAGCCCTCTATGGGCTTCCAAATATCCCTTTGCCAATTCCACAAGAACAGCCTTAGCGAAAGGCTTCTTGAAGGGAAAGATGTAACTCTGTGAGATGAATTAACAGAACACAGAGCAGTTTCTCAGAAAGCTTCTTTCCAGTTTTGAACGGAAGTTATTTCCTTTTTCACCATAGCCCTCTATGGGCTTCCAAATATCCCTTTGCCAATTCCACAAGAACAGCCTTATCGAAAGGCTTCTTGAAGGGAAAGATGTAACTCTGTGAGATGAATTAACAGAACACAGAGCAGTTTCTCAGAAAGCTTCTTTCCAGTTTTGAACGGAAGATATTTCCTTTTTCACCATAGCCCTCTATGGGCTTCCAAATATCCCTTTGCCAATTCCACAAGAACAGCCTTAGCGAAAGGCTTCTTGAAGGGAAAGATGTAACTCTGTGAGATGAATTAACAGAACACAGAGCAGTTTCTCAGAAAGCTTCTTTCCAGTTTTGAACGGAAGATATTTCCTTTTTCACCGTAGCCCTCTATGGGCTTCCAAATATCCCTTTGCCAATTCCACAAGAACAGCCTTAGCGAAAGGCTTCTTGAAGGGAAAGATGTAACTCTGTGAGATGAATTAACAGAACACAGAGCAGTTTCTCAGAAAGCTTCTTTCCAGTTTTGAACGGAAGATATTTCCTTTTTCACCATAGCCCTCTATGGGCTTCCAAATATCCCTTTGCCAATTCCACAAGAACAGCCTTAGCGAAAGGCTTCTTGAAGGGAAAGATGTAACTCTGTGAGATGAATTAACAGAACACAGAGCAGATTCTCAGAAAGCTTCTTTCCAGTTTTGAACGGAAGATATTTCCTTTTTCACCGTAGCCCACTATGGGCTTCCAAATATCCCTTTGCCAATTCCACAAGAACAGCCTTAGCGAAAGGCTTCTTGAAGGGAAAGATGTAACTCTGTGAGATGAATTAACAGAACACAGAGCAGGTTCTCAGAAAGCTTCTTTCCAGTTTTGAACGGAAGATATTTCCTTTTTCACCATAGCCCTCTATGGGCTTCCAAATATCCCTTTGCCAATTCCACAAGAACAGCCTTAGCGAAAGGCTTCTTGAAGGGAAAGATGTAACTCTGTGAGATGAATTAACAGAACACAGAGCAGTTTCTCAGAAAGCTTCTTTCCAGTTTTGAACGGAAGATATTTCCTTTTTCACCATAGCCCTCTATGGGCTTCCAAATATCCCTTTGCCAATTCCACAAGAACAGCCTTAGCGAAAGGCTTCTTGAAGGGAAAGATGTAACTCTGTGAGATGAATTAACAGAACACAGAGCAGTTTCTCAGAAAGCTTCTTTCCAGTTTTGAACGGAAGATATTTCCTTTTTCACCATAGCCCTCTATGGGCTTCCAAATATCCCTTTGCCAATTCCACAAGAACAGCCTTAGCGAAAGGCTTCTTGAAGGGAAAGATGTAACTCTGTGAGATGAATTAACAGAACACAGAGCAGTTTCTCAGAAAGCTTCTTTCCAGTTTTGAACGGAAGATATTTCCTTTTTCACCATAGCCCTCTATGGGCTTCCAAATATCCCTTTGCCAATTCCACAAGAACAGCCTTAGCGAAAGGCTTCTTGAAGGGAAAGATGTAACTCTGTGAGATGAATTAACAGAACACAGAGCAGTTTCTCAGAAAGCTTCTTTCCAGTTTTGAACGGAAGATATTACCTTTTTCACCATAGCCCTCTACGGGCTTCCAAATATCCCTTTGCCAATTCCACAAGAACAGCCTTAGCGAAAGGCTTCTTGAAGGGAAAGATGTAATTCTGTGAGATGAATTAACAGAACACAGAGCAGTTTCTCAGAAAGCTTCTTTCCAGTTTTGAACGGAAGATATTTCCTTTTTCACCATAGCCCTCTATGGGCTTCCAAATATCCCTTTGCCAATTCCACAAGAACAGCCTTAGCGAAAGGCTTCTTGAAGGGAAAGATGTAACTCTGTGAGATGAATTAACAGAACACAGAGCAGTTTCTCAGAAAGCTTCTTTCCAGTTTTGAACGGAAGATATTTCCTTTTTCACCATAGCCCTCTATGGGCTTCCAAATATCCCTTTGCCAATTCCACAAGAACAGCCTTAGCGAAAGGCTTCTTGAAGGGAAAGATGTAACTCTGTGAGATGAATTAACAGAACACAGAGCAGTTTCTCAGAAAGCTTCTTTCCAGTTTTGAACGGAAGATATTTCCTTTTTCACCATAGCCCTCTATGGGCTTCCAAATATCCCTTTGCCAATTCCACAAGAACAGCCTTAGCGAAAGGCTTCTTGAAGGGAAAGATGTAACTCTGTGAGATGAATTAACAGAACACAGAGCAGTTTCTCAGAAAGCTTCTTTCCAGTTTTGAACGGAAGATATTTCCTTTTTCACCATAGCCCTCTATGGGCTTCCAAATATCCCTTTGCCAATTCCACAAGAACAGCCTTAGCGAAAGGCTTCTTGAAGGGAAAGATGTAACTCTGTGAGATGAATTAACAGAACACAGAGCAGTTTCTCAGAAAGCTTCTTTCCAGTTTTGAACGGAAGATATTTCCTTTTTCACCATAGCCCTCTATGGGCTTCCAAATATCCCTTTGCCAATTCCACAAGAACAGCCTTAGCGAAAGGCTTCTTGAAGGGAAAGATGTAACTCTGTGAGATGAATTAACAGAACACAGAGCAGTTTCTCAGAAAGCTTCTTTCCAGTTTTGAACGGAAGATATTTCCTTTTTCACCATAGCCCTCTATGGGCTTCCAAATATCCCTTTGCCAATTCCACAAGAACAGCCTTAGCGAAAGGCTTCTTGAAGGGAAAGATGTAACTCTGTGAGATGAATTAACAGAACACAGAGCAGTTTCTCAGAAAGCTTCTTTCCAGTTTTGAACGGAAGATATTTCCTTTTTCACCATAGCCCTCTATGGGCTTCCAAATATCCCTTTGCCAATTCCACAAGAACAGCCTTAGCGAAAGGCTTCTTGAAGGGAAAGATGTAACTCTGTGAGATGAATTAACAGAACACAGAGCAGTTTCTCAGAAAGCTTCTTTCCAGTTTTGAACGGAAGATATTTCCTTTTTCACCATAGCCCTCTATGGGCTTCCAAATATCCCTTTGCCAATTCCACAAGAACAGCCTTAGCGAAAGGCTTCTTGAAGGGAAAGATGTAACTCTGTGAGATGAATTAACAGAACACAGAGCAGTTTCTCAGAAAGCTTCTTTCCAGTTTTGAACGGAAGATATTTCCTTTTTCACCATAGCCCTCTACGGGCTTCCAAATATCCCTTTGCCAATTCCACAAGAACAGCCTTAGCGAAAGGCTTCTTGAAGGGAAAGATGTAACTCTGTGAGATGAATTAACAGAACACAGAGCAGTTTCTCAGAAAGCTTCTTTCCAGTTTTGAACGGAAGATATTTCCTTTTTCACCATAGCCCTCTATGGGCTTCCAAATATCCCTTTGCCAATTCCACAAGAACAGCCTTAGCGAAAGGCTTCTTGAAGGGAAAGATGTAACTCTGTGAGATGAATTAACAGAACACAGAGCAGTTTCTCAGAAAGCTTCTTTCCAGTTTTGAACGGAAGATATTTCCTTTTTCACCATAGCCCTCTCTGGGCTTCCAAATATCCCTTTGCCAATTCCACAAGAACAGCCTTAGCGAAAGGCTTCTTGAAGGGAAAGATGTAACTCTGTGAGATGAATTAACAGAACACAGAGCAGTTTCTCAGAAAGCTTCTTTCCAGTTTTGAACGGAAGATATTTCCTTTTTCACCATAGCCCTCTATGGGCTTCCAAATATCCCTTTGCCAATTCCACAAGAACAGCCTTAGCGAAAGGCTTCTTGAAGATAAAGATGTAACTCTGTGAGATGAATTAACAGAACACAGAGCAGTTTCTCAGAAAGCTTCTTTCCAGTTTTGAACGGAAGATATTTCCTTTTTCACCATAGCCCTCTATGGGCTTCCAAATATCCCTTTGCCAATTCCACAAGAACAGCCTTAGCGAAAGGTTTCTTGAAGGGAAAGATGTAACTCTGTGAGATGAATTAACAGAACACAGAGCAGTTTCTCAGAAAGCTTCTTTCCAGTTTTGAACGGAAGATATTTCCTTTTTCACCGTAGCCCTCTATGGGCTTCCAAATATCCCTTTGCCAATTCCACAAGAACAGCCTTAGCGAAAGGCTTCTTGAAGGGAAAGATGTAACTCTGTGAGATGAATTAACAGAACACAGAGCAGTTTCTCAGAAAGCTTCTTTCCAGTTTTGAACGGAAGATATTTCCTTTTTCACCATAGCCCTCTATGGGCTTCCAAATATCCCTTTGCCAATTCCACAAGAACAGCCTTAGCGAAAGGCCTCTTGAAGGGAAAGATGTAACTCTGTGAGATGAATTAACAGAACACAGAGCAGTTTCTCAGAAAGCTTCTTTCCAGTTTTGAACGGAAGATATTTCCTTTTTCACCATAGCCCTCTATGGGCTTCCAAATATCCCTTTGCCAATTCCACAAGAACAGCCTTAGCGAAAGGCTTCTTGAAGGGAAAGATGTAACTCTGTGAGATGAATTAACAGAACACAGAGCAGTTTCTCAGAAAGCTTCTTTCCAGTTTTGAACGGAAGATATTTCCTTTTTCATCATAGCCCTCTATGGGCTTCCAAATATCCCTTTGCCAATTCCACAAGAACAGCCTTAGCGAAAGGCTTCTTGAAGGGAAAGATGTAACTCTGTGAGATGAATTAACAGAACACAGAGCAGTTTCTCAGAAAGCTTCTTTCCAGTTTTGAACGGAAGATATTTCCTTTTTCACCATAGCCCTCTATGGGCTTCCAAATATCCCTTTGCCAATTCCACAAGAACAGCCTTAGCGAAAGGCTTCTTGAAGGGAAAGATGTAACTCTGTGAGATGAATTAACAGAACACAGAGCAGTTTCTCAGAAAGCTTCTTTCCAGTTTTGAACGGAAGTTATTTCCTTTTTCACCATAGCCCTCTATGGGCTTCCAAATATCCCTTTGCCAATTCCACAAGAACAGCCTTATCGAAAGGCTTCTTGAAGGGAAAGATGTAACTCTGTGAGATGAATTAACAGAACACAGAGCAGTTTCTCAGAAAGCTTCTTTCCAGTTTTGAACGGAAGATATTTCCTTTTTCACCATAGCCCTCTATGGGCTTCCAAATATCCCTTTGCCAATTCCACAAGAACAGCCTTAGCGAAAGGCTTCTTGAAGGGAAAGATGTAACTCTGTGAGATGAATTAACAGAACACAGAGCAGTTTCTCAGAAAGCTTCTTTCCAGTTTTGAACGGAAGATATTTCCTTTTTCACCGTAGCCCTCTATGGGCTTCCAAATATCCCTTTGCCAATTCCACAAGAACAGCCTTAGCGAAAGGCTTCTTGAAGGGAAAGATGTAACTCTGTGAGATGAATTAACAGAACACAGAGCAGTTTCTCAGAAAGCTTCTTTCCAGTTTTGAACGGAAGATATTTCCTTTTTCACCATAGCCCTCTATGGGCTTCCAAATATCCCTTTGCCAATTCCACAAGAACAGCCTTAGCGAAAGGCTTCTTGAAGGGAAAGATGTAACTCTGTGAGATGAATTAACAGAACACAGAGCAGATTCTCAGAAAGCTTCTTTCCAGTTTTGAACGGAAGATATTTCCTTTTTCACCGTAGCCCACTATGGGCTTCCAAATATCCCTTTGCCAATTCCACAAGAACAGCCTTAGCGAAAGGCTTCTTGAAGGGAAAGATGTAACTCTGTGAGATGAATTAACAGAACACAGAGCAGGTTCTCAGAAAGCTTCTTTCCAGTTTTGAACGGAAGATATTTCCTTTTTCACCATAGCCCTCTATGGGCTTCCAAATATCCCTTTGCCAATTCCACAAGAACAGCCTTAGCGAAAGGCTTCTTGAAGGGAAAGATGTAACTCTGTGAGATGAATTAACAGAACACAGAGCAGTTTCTCAGAAAGCTTCTTTCCAGTTTTGAACGGAAGATATTTCCTTTTTCACCATAGCCCTCTATGGGCTTCCAAATATCCCTTTGCCAATTCCACAAGAACAGCCTTAGCGAAAGGCTTCTTGAAGGGAAAGATGTAACTCTGTGAGATGAATTAACAGAACACAGAGCAGTTTCTCAGAAAGCTTCTTTCCAGTTTTGAACGGAAGATATTTCCTTTTTCACCATAGCCCTCTATGGGCTTCCAAATATCCCTTTGCCAATTCCACAAGAACAGCCTTAGCGAAAGGCTTCTTGAAGGGAAAGATGTAACTCTGTGAGATGAATTAACAGAACACAGAGCAGTTTCTCAGAAAGCTTCTTTCCAGTTTTGAACGGAAGATATTTCCTTTTTCACCATAGCCCTCTATGGGCTTCCAAATATCCCTTTGCCAATTCCACAAGAACAGCCTTAGCGAAAGGCTTCTTGAAGGGAAAGATGTAACTCTGTGAGATGAATTAACAGAACACAGAGCAGTTTCTCAGAAAGCTTCTTTCCAGTTTTGAACGGAAGATATTACCTTTTTCACCATAGCCCTCTACGGGCTTCCAAATATCCCTTTGCCAATTCCACAAGAACAGCCTTAGCGAAAGGCTTCTTGAAGGGAAAGATGTAATTCTGTGAGATGAATTAACAGAACACAGAGCAGTTTCTCAGAAAGCTTCTTTCCAGTTTTGAACGGAAGATATTTCCTTTTTCACCATAGCCCTCTATGGGCTTCCAAATATCCCTTTGCCAATTCCACAAGAACAGCCTTAGCGAAAGGCTTCTTGAAGGGAAAGATGTAACTCTGTGAGATGAATTAACAGAACACAGAGCAGTTTCTCAGAAAGCTTCTTTCCAGTTTTGAACGGAAGATATTTCCTTTTTCACCATAGCCCTCTATGGGCTTCCAAATATCCCTTTGCCAATTCCACAAGAACAGCCTTAGCGAAAGGCTTCTTGAAGGGAAAGATGTAACTCTGTGAGATGAATTAACAGAACACAGAGCAGTTTCTCAGAAAGCTTCTTTCCAGTTTTGAACGGAAGATATTTCCTTTTTCACCATAGCCCTCTATGGGCTTCCAAATATCCCTTTGCCAATTCCACAAGAACAGCCTTAGCGAAAGGCTTCTTGAAGGGAAAGATGTAACTCTGTGAGATGAATTAACAGAACACAGAGCAGTTTCTCAGAAAGCTTCTTTCCAGTTTTGAACGGAAGATATTTCCTTTTTCACCATAGCCCTCTATGGGCTTCCAAATATCCCTTTGCCAATTCCACAAGAACAGCCTTAGCGAAAGGCTTCTTGAAGGGAAAGATGTAACTCTGTGAGATGAATTAACAGAACACAGAGCAGTTTCTCAGAAAGCTTCTTTCCAGTTTTGAACGGAAGATATTTCCTTTTTCACCATAGCCCTCTATGGGCTTCCAAATATCCCTTTGCCAATTCCACAAGA
This sequence comes from Chlorocebus sabaeus, assembly GCF_047675955.1. Lineage (NCBI taxonomy): Eukaryota > Metazoa > Chordata > Mammalia > Primates > Cercopithecidae > Chlorocebus > Chlorocebus sabaeus. Next base: position 12,398 of record NW_027328355.1, on the reverse strand, counting down.
ACAGCCTTAGCGAAAGGCTTCTTGAAGGGAAAGATGTAACTCTGTGAGATGAATTAACAGAACACAGAGCAGTTTCTCAGAAAGCTTCTTTCCAGTTTTGAACGGAAGATATTTCCTTTTTCACCATAGCCCTCTATGGGCTTCCAAATATCCCTTTGCCAATTCCACAAGAACAGCCTTAGCGAAAGGCTTCTTGAAGGGAAAGATGTAACTCTGTGAGATGAATTAACAGAACACAGAGCAGTTTCTCAGAAAGCTTCTTTCCAGTTTTGAACGGAAGATATTTCCTTTTTCACCATAGCCCTCTATGGGCTTCCAAATATCCCTTTGCCAATTCCACAAGAACAGCCTTAGCGAAAGGCTTCTTGAAGGGAAAGATGTAACTCTGTGAGATGAATTAACAGAACACAGAGCAGTTTCTCAGAAAGCTTCTTTCCAGTTTTGAACGGAAGATATTTCCTTTTTCACCATAGCCCTCTATGGGCTTCCAAATATCCCTTTGCCAATTCCACAAGAACAGCCTTAGCGAAAGGCTTCTTGAAGGGAAAGATGTAACTCTGTGAGATGAATTAACAGAACACAGAGCAGTTTCTCAGAAAGCTTCTTTCCAGTTTTGAACGGAAGATATTTCCTTTTTCACCATAGCCCTCTACGGGCTTCCAAATATCCCTTTGCCAATTCCACAAGAACAGCCTTAGCGAAAGGCTTCTTGAAGGGAAAGATGTAACTCTGTGAGATGAATTAACAGAACACAGAGCAGTTTCTCAGAAAGCTTCTTTCCAGTTTTGAACGGAAGATATTTCCTTTTTCACCATAGCCCTCTATGGGCTTCCAAATATCCCTTTGCCAATTCCACAAGAACAGCCTTAGCGAAAGGCTTCTTGAAGGGAAAGATGTAACTCTGTGAGATGAATTAACAGAACACAGAGCAGTTTCTCAGAAAGCTTCTTTCCAGTTTTGAACGGAAGATATTTCCTTTTTCACCATAGCCCTCTCTGGGCTTCCAAATATCCCTTTGCCAATTCCACAAGAACAGCCTTAGCGAAAGGCTTCTTGAAGGGAAAGATGTAACTCTGTGAGATGAATTAACAGAACACAGAGCAGTTTCTCAGAAAGCTTCTTTCCAGTTTTGAACGGAAGATATTTCCTTTTTCACCATAGCCCTCTATGGGCTTCCAAATATCCCTTTGCCAATTCCACAAGAACAGCCTTAGCGAAAGGCTTCTTGAAGGGAAAGATGTAACTCTGTGAGATGAATTAACAGAACACAGAGCAGTTTCTCAGAAAGCTTCTTTCCAGTTTTGAACGGAAGATATTTCCTTTTTCACCATAGCCCTCTATGGGCTTCCAAATATCCCTTTGCCAATTCCACAAGAACAGCCTTAGCGAAAGGCTTCTTGAAGGGAAAGATGTAACTCTGTGAGATGAATTAACAGAACACAGAGCAGTTTCTCAGAAAGCTTCTTTCCAGTTTTGAACGGAAGATATTTCCTTTTTCACCATAGCCCTCTACGGGCTTCCAAATATCCCTTTGCCAATTCCACAAGAACAGCCTTAGCGAAAGGCTTCTTGAAGGGAAAGATGTAACTCTGTGAGTTGAATTAACAGAACACAGAGCAGTTTCTCAGAAAGCTTCTTTCCAGTTTTGAACGGAAGATATTTCCTTTTTCACCATAGCCCTCTATGGGCTTCCAAATATCCCTTTGCCAATTCCACAAGAACAGCCTTAGCGAAAGGCTTCTTGAAGGGAAAGATGTAACTCGGTGAGATGAATTAACAGAACACAGAGCAGTTTCTCAGAAAGCTTCTTTCCAGTTTTGAACGGAAGATATTTCCTTTTTCACCATAGCCCTCTATGGGCTTCCAAATATCCCTTTGCCAATTCCACAAGAACAGCCTTAGCGAAAGGCTTCTTGAAGGGAAAGATGTAACTCTGTGAGATGAATTAACAGAACACAGAGCAGTTTCTCAGAAAGCTTCTTTCCAGTTTTGAACGGAAGATATTTCCTTTTTCACCATAGCCCTCTACGGGCTTCCAAATATCCCTTTGCCAATTCCACAAGAACAGCCTTAGCGAAAGGCTTCTTGAAGGGAAAGATGTAACTCTGTGAGATGAATTAACAGAACACAGAGCAGTTTCTCAGAAAGCTTCTTTCCAGTTTTGAACGGAAGATATTTCCTTTTTCACCATAGCCCTCTACGGGCTTCCAAATATCCCTTTGCCAATTCCACAAGAACAGCCTTAGCGAAAGGCTTCTTGAAGGGAAAGATGTAACTCTGTGAGATGAATTAACAGAACACAGAGCAGTTTCTCAGAAAGCTTCTTTCCAGTTTTGAACGGAAGATATTTCCTTTTTCACCATAGCCCTCTATGGGCTTCCAAATATCCCTTTGCCAATTCCACAAGAACAGCCTTAACGAAAGGCTTCTTGAAGGGAAAGATGTAACTCTGTGAGATGAATTAACAGAACACAGAGCAGTTTCTCAGAAAGCTTCTTTCCAGTTTTGAACGGAAGATATTTCCTTTTTCACCATAGCCCTCTATGGGCTTCCAAATATCCCTTTGCCAATTCCACAAGAACAGCCTTAGCGAAAGGCTTCTTGAAGGGAAAGATGTAACTCTGTGAGATGAATTAACAGAACACAGAGCAGTTTCTCAGAAAGCTTCTTTCCAGTTTTGAACGGAAGATATTTCCTTTTTCACCATAGCCCTCTATGGGCTTCCAAATATCCCTTTGCCAATTCCACAAGAACAGCCTTAGCGAAAGGCTTCTTGAAGGGAAAGATGTAACTCTGTGAGATGAATTAACAGAACACAGAGCAGTTTCTCAGAAAGCTTCTTTCCAGTTTTGAACGGAAGATATTTCCTTTTTCACCATAGCCCTCTATGGGCTTCCAAATATCCCTTTGCCAATTCCACAAGAACAGCCTTAGCGAAAGGCTTCTTGAAGGGAAAGATGTAACTCTGTGAGATGAATTAACAGAACACAGAGCAGTTTCTCAGAAAGCTTCTTTCCAGTTTTGAACGGAAGATATTTCCTTTTTCACCATAGCCCTCTATGGGCTTCCAAATATCCCTTTGCCAATTCCACAAGAACAGCCTTAGCGAAAGGCTTCTTGAAGGGAAAGATGTAACTCTGTGAGATGAATTAACAGAACACAGAGCAGTTTCTCAGAAAGCTTCTTTCCAGTTTTGAACGGAAGATATTTCCTTTTTCACCATAGCCCTCTATGGGCTTCCAAATATCCCTTTGCCAATTCCACAAGAACAGCCTTAGCGAAAGGCTTCTTGAAGGGAAAGATGTAACTCTGTGAGATGAATTAACAGAACACAGAGCAGTTTCTCAGAAAGCTTCTTTCCAGTTTTGAACGGAAGATATTTCCTTTTTCACCATAGCCCTCTACGGGCTTCCAAATATCCCTTTGCCAATTCCACAAGAACAGCCTTAGCGAAAGGCTTCTTGAAGGGAAAGATGTAACTCTGTGAGATGAATTAACAGAACACAGAGCAGTTTCTCAGAAAGCTTCTTTCCAGTTTTGAACGGAAGATATTTCCTTTTTCACCATAGCCCTCTACGGGCTTCCAAATATCCCTTTGCCAATTCCACAAGAACAGCCTTAGCGAAAGGCTTCTTGAAGGGAAAGATGTAACTCTGTGAGATGAATTAACAGAACACAGAGCAGTTTCTCAGAAAGCTTCTTTCCAGTTTTGAACGGAAGATATTTCCTTTTTCACCATAGCCCTCTATGGGCTTCCAAATATCCCTTTGCCAATTCCACAAGAACAGCCTTAGCGAAAGGCTTCTTGAAGGGAAAGATGTAACTCTGTGAGATGAATTAACAGAACACAGAGCAGTTTCTCAGAAAGCTTCTTTCCAGTTTTGAACGGAAGATATTTCCTTTTTCACCATAGCCCTCTATGGGCTTCCAAATATCCCTTTGCCAATTCCACAAGAACAGCCTTAGCGAAAGGCTTCTTGAAGGGAAAGATGTAACTCTGTGAGATGAATTAACAGAACACAGAGCAGTTTCTCAGAAAGCTTCTTTCCAGTTTTGAACGGAAGATATTTCCTTTTTCACCATAGCCCTCTATGGGCTTCCAAATATCCCTTTGCCAATTCCACAAGAACAGCCTTAGCGAAAGGCTTCTTGAAGGGAAAGATGTAACTCTGTGAGATGAATTAACAGAACACAGAGCAGTTTCTCAGAAAGCTTCTTTCCAGTTTTGAACGGAAGATATTTCCTTTTTCACCATAGCCCTCTATGGGCTTCCAAATATCCCTTTGCCAATTCCACAAGAACAGCCTTAGCGAAAGGCTTCTTGAAGGGAAAGATGTAACTCTGTGAGATGAATTAACAGAACACAGAGCAGTTTCTCAGAAAGCTTCTTTCCAGTTTTGAACGGAAGATATTTCCTTTTTCACCATAGCCCTCTATGGGCTTCCAAATATCCCTTTGCCAATTCCACAAGAACAGCCTTAGCGAAAGGCTTCTTGAAGGGAAAGATGTAACTCTGTGAGATGAATTAACAGAACACAGAGCAGTTTCTCAGAAAGCTTCTTTCCAGTTTTGAACGGAAGATATTTCCTTTTTCACCATAGCCCTCTATGGGCTTCAAAATATCCCTTTGCCAATTCCACAAGAACAGCCTTAGCGAAAGGCTTCTTGAAGGGAAAGATGTAACTCTGTGAGATGAATTAACAGAACACAGAGCAGTTTCTCAGAAAGCTTCTTTCCAGTTTTGAACGGAAGATATTTCCTTTTTCACCATAGCCCTCTACGGGCTTCCAAATATCCCTTTGCCAATTCCACAAGAACAGCCTTAGCGAAAGGCTTCTTGAAGGGAAAGATGTAACTCTGTGAGATGAATTAACAGAACACAGAGCAGTTTCTCAGAAAGCTTCTTTCCAGTTTTGAACGGAAGATATTTCCTTTTTCACCATAGCCCTCTATGGGCTTCCAAATATCCCTTTGCCAATTCCACAAGAACAGCCTTAGCGAAAGGCTTCTTGAAGGGAAAGATGTAACTCTGTGAGATGAATTAACAGAACACAGAGCAGTTTCTCAGAAAGCTTCTTTCCAGTTTTGAACGGAAGATATTTCCTTTTTCACCATAGCCCTCTATGGGCTTCCAAATATCCCTTTGCCAATTCCACAAGAACAGCCTTAGCGAAAGGCTTCTTGAAGGGAAAGATGTAACTCTGTGAGATGAATTAACAGAACACAGAGCAGTTTCTCAGAAAGCTTCTTTCCAGTTTTGAACGGAAGATATTTCCTTTTTCACCGTAGCCCTCTACGGGCTTCCAAATATCCCTTTGCCAATTCCACAAGAACAGCCTTAGCGAAAGGCTTCTTGAAGGGAAAGATGTAACTCTGTGAGATGAATTAACAGAACACAGAGCAGTTTCTCAGAAAGCTTCTTTCCAGTTTTGAACGGAAGATATTTCCTTTTTCACCATAGCCCTCTACGGGCTTCCAAATATCCCTTTGTCAATTCCACAAGAACAGCCTTAGCGAAAGGCTTCTTGAAGGGAAAGATGTAACTCTGTGAGATGAATTAACAGAACACAGAGCAGTTTCTCAGAAAGCTTCTTTCCAGTTTTGAACGGAAGATATTTCCTTTTTCACCATAGCCCTCTACCGGCTTCCAAATATCCCTTTGCCAATTCCACAAGAACAGCCTTAGCGAAAGGCTTCTTGAAGGGAAAGATGTAACTCTGTGAGATGAATTAACAGAACACAGAGCAGTTTCTCAGAAAGCTTCTTTCCAGTTTTGAACGGAAGATATTTCCTTTTTCACCATAGCCCTCTACGGGCTTCCAAATATCCCTTTGCCAATTCCACAAGAACAGCCTTAGCGAAAGGCTTCTTGAAGGGAAAGATGTAACTCTGTGAGATGAATTAACAGAACACAGAGCAGTTTCTCAGAAAGCTTCTTTCCAGTTTTGAACGGAAGACATTTCCTTTTTCACCATAGCCCTCTATGGGCTTCCAAATATCCCTTTGCCAATTCCACAAGAACAGCCTTAGCGAAAGGCTTCTTGAAGGGAAAGATGTAACTCTGTGAGATGAATTAACAGAACACAGAGCAGTTTCTCAGAAAGCTTCTTTCCAGTTTTGAACGGAAGATATTTCCTTTTTCACCATAGCCCTCTATGGGCTTCCAAATATCCCTTTGCCAATTCCACAAGAACAGCCTTAGCGAAAGGCTTCTTGAAGGGAAAGATGTAACTCTGTGAGATGAATTAACAGAACACAGAGCAGTTTCTCAGAAAGCTTCTTTCCAGTTTTGAACGGAAGATATTTCCTTTTTCACCATAGCCCTCTACGGGCTTCCAAATATCCCTTTGCCAATTCCACAAGAACAGCCTTAGCGAAAGGCTTCTTGAAGGGAAAGATGTAACTCTGTGAGATGAATTAACAGAACACAGAGCAGTTTCTCAGAAAGCTTCTTTCCAGTTTTGAACGGAAGATATTTCCTTTTTCACCATAGCCCTCTACGGGCTTCCAAATATCCCTTTGCCAATTCCAAAAGAACAGCCTTAGCGAAAGGCTTCTTGAAGGGAAAGATGTAACTCTGTGAGATGAATTAACAGAACACAGAGCAGTTTCTCAGAAAGCTTCTTTCCAGTTTTGAACGGAAGATATTTCCTTTTTCACCATAGCCCTCTACGGGCTTCCAAATATCCCTTTGCCAATTCCACAAGAACAGCCTTAGCGAAAGGCTTCTTGAAGGGAAAGATGTAACTCTGTGAGATGAATTAACAGAACACAGAGCAGTTTCTCAGAAAGCTTCTTTCCAGTTTTGAACGGAAGATATTTCCTTTTTCACCATAGCCCTCTATGGGCTTCCAAATATCCCTTTGCCAATTCCACAAGAACAGCCTTAGCGAAAGGCTTCTTGAAGGGAAAGATGTAACTCTGTGAGATGAATTAACAGAACACAGAGCAGTTTCTCAGAAAGCTTCTTTCCAGTTTTGAACGGAAGACATTTCCTTTTTCACCATAGCCCTCTATGGGCTTCCAAATATCCCTTTGCCAATTCCACAAGAACAGCCTTAGCGAAAGGCTTCTTGAAGGGAAAGATGTAACTCTGTGAGATGAATTAACAGAACACAGAGCAGTTTCTCAGAAAGCTTCTTTCCAGTTTTGAACGGAAGATATTTCCTTTTTCACCATAGCCCTCTATGGGCTTCCAAATATCCCTTTGCCAATTCCACAAGAACAGCCTTAGCGAAAGGCTTCTTGAAGGGAAAGATGTAACTCTGTGAGATGAATTAACAGAACACAGAGCAGTTTCTCAGAAAGCTTCTTTCCAGTTTTGAACGGAAGATATTTCCTTTTTCACCATAGCCCTCTATGGGCTTCCAAATATCCCTTTGCCAATTCCACAAGAACAGCCTTAGCGAAAGGCTTCTTGAAGGGAAAGATGTAACTCTGTGAGATGAATTAACAGAACACAGAGCAGTTTCTCAGAAAGCTTCTTTCCAGTTTTGAACGGAAGATATTTCCTTTTTCACCATAGCCCTCTATGGGCTTCCAAATATCCCTTTGCCAATTCCACAAGAACAGCCTTAGCGAAAGGCTTCTTGAAGGGAAAGATGTAACTCTGTGAGATGAATTAACAGAACACAGAGCAGTTTCTCAGAAAGCTTCTTTCCAGTTTTGAACGGAAGATATTTCCTTTTTCACCATAGCCCTCTATGGGCTTCCAAATATCCCTTTGCCAATTCCACAAGAACAGCCTTAGCGAAAGGCTTCTTGAAGGGAAAGATGTAACTCTGTGAGATGAATTAACAGAACACAGAGCAGTTTCTCAGAAAGCTTCTTTCCAGTTTTGAACGGAAGATATTTCCTTTTTCACCATAGCCCTCTATGGGCTTCCAAATATCCCTTTGCCAATTCCACAAGAACAGCCTTAGCGAAAGGCTTCTTGAAGGGAAAGATGTAACTCTGTGAGATGAATTAACAGAACACAGAGCAGTTTCTCAGAAAGCTTCTTTCCAGTTTTGAACGGAAGATATTTCCTTTTTCACCATAGCCCTCTATGGGCTTCCAAATATCCCTTTGCCAATTCCACAAGAACAGCCTTAGCGAAAGGCTTCTTGAAGGGAAAGATGTAACTCTGTGAGATGAATTAACAGAACACAGAGCAGTTTCTCAGAAAGCTTCTTTCCAGTTTTGAACGGAAGATATTTCCTTTTTCACCATAGCCCTCTATGGGCTTCCAAATATCCCTTTGCCAATTCCACAAGAACAGCCTTAGCGAAAGGCTTCTTGAAGGGAAAGATGTAACTCTGTGAGATGAATTAACAGAACACAGAGCAGTTTCTCAGAAAGCTTCTTTCCAGTTTTGAACGGAAGATATTTCCTTTTTCACCGTAGCCCTCTATGGGCTTCCAAATATCCCTTTGCCAATTCCACAAGAACAGCCTTAGCGAAAGGCTTCTTGAAGGGAAAGATGTAACTCTGTGAGATGAATTAACAGAACACAGAGCAGTTTCTCAGAAAGCTTCTTTCCAGTTTTGAACGGAAGATATTTCCTTTTTCACCATAGCCCTCTATGGGCTTCCAAATATCCCTTTGCCAATTCCACAAGAACAGCCTTAGCGAAAGGCTTCTTGAAGGGAAAGATGTAACTCTGTGAGATGAATTAACAGAACACAGAGCAGTTTCTCAGAAAGCTTCTTTCCAGTTTTGAACGGAAGATATTTCCTTTTTCACCGTAGCCCTCTATGGGCTTCCAAATATCCCTTTGCCAATTCCACAAGAACAGCCTTAGCGAAAGGCTTCTTGAAGGGAAAGATGTAACTCTGTGAGATGAATTAACAGAACACAGAGCAGTTTCTCAGAAAGCTTCTTTCCAGTTTTGAACGGAAGATATTTCCTTTTTCACCATAGCCCTCTACGGGCTTCCAAATATCCCTTTGCCAATTCCACAAGAACAGCCTTAGCGAAAGGCTTCTTGAAGGGAAAGATGTAACTCTGTGAGATGAATTAACAGAACACAGAGCAGTTTCTCAGAAAGCTTCTTTCCAGTTTTGAACGGAAGATATTTCCTTTTTCACCATAGCCCTCTATGGGCTTCCAAATATCCCTTTGCCAATTCCACAAGAACAGCCTTAGCGAAAGGCTTCTTGAAGGGAAAGATGTAACTCTGTGAGATGAATTAACAGAACACAGAGCAGTTTCTCAGAAAGCTTCTTTCCAGTTTTGAACGGAAGATATTTCCTTTTTCACCATAGCCCTCTATGGGCTTCCAAATATCCCTTTGCCAATTCCACAAGAACAGCCTTAGCGAAAGGCTTCTTGAAGGGAAAGATGTAACTCTGTGAGATGAATTAACAGAACACAGAGCAGTTTCTCAGAAAGCTTCTTTCCAGTTTTGAACGGAAGATATTTCCTTTTTCACCATAGCCCTCTATGGGCTTCCAAATATCCCTTTGCCAATTCCACAAGAACAGCCTTAGCGAAAGGCTTCTTGAAGGGAAAGATGTAACTCTGTGAGATGAATTAACAGAACACAGAGCAGTTTCTCAGAAAGCTTCTTTCCAGTTTTGAACGGAAGATATTTCCTTTTTCACCATAGCCCTCTATGGGCTTCCAAATATCCCTTTGCCAATTCCACAAGAACAGCCTTAGCGAAAGGCTTCTTGAAGGTAAAGATGTAACTCTGTGAGATGAATTAACAGAACACAGAGCAGTTTCTCAGAAAGCTTCTTTCCAGTTTTGAACGGAAGATATTTCCTTTTTCACCATAGCCCTCTATGGGCTTCCAAATATCCCTTTGCCAATTCCACAAGAACAGCCTTAGCGAAAGGTTTCTTGAAGGGAAAGATGTAACTCTGTGAGATGAATTAACAGAACACAGAGCAGTTTCTCAGAAAGCTTCTTTCCAGTTTTGAACGGAAGATATTTCCTTTTTCACCGTAGCCCTCTATGGGCTTCCAAATATCCCTTTGCCAATTCCACAAGAACAGCCTTAGCGAAAGGCTTCTTGAAGGGAAAGATGTAACTCTGTGAGATGAATTAACAGAACACAGAGCAGTTTCTCAGAAAGCTTCTTTCCAGTTTTGAACGGAAGATATTTCCTTTTTCACCATAGCCCTCTATGGGCTTCCAAATATCCCTTTGCCAATTCCACAAGAACAGCCTTAGCGAAAGGCCTCTTGAAGGGAAAGATGTAACTCTGTGAGATGAATTAACAGAACACAGAGCAGTTTCTCAGAAAGCTTCTTTCCAGTTTTGAACGGAAGATATTTCCTTTTTCACCATAGCCCTCTATGGGCTTCCAAATATCCCTTTGCCAATTCCACAAGAACAGCCTTAGCGAAAGGCTTCTTGAAGGGAAAGATGTAACTCTGTGAGATGAATTAACAGAACACAGAGCAGTTTCTCAGAAAGCTTCTTTCCAGTTTTGAACGGAAGATATTTCCTTTTTCATCATAGCCCTCTATGGGCTTCCAAATATCCCTTTGCCAATTCCACAAGAACAGCCTTAGCGAAAGGCTTCTTGAAGGGAAAGATGTAACTCTGTGAGATGAATTAACAGAACACAGAGCAGTTTCTCAGAAAGCTTCTTTCCAGTTTTGAACGGAAGATATTTCCTTTTTCACCATAGCCCTCTATGGGCTTCCAAATATCCCTTTGCCAATTCCACAAGAACAGCCTTAGCGAAAGGCTTCTTGAAGGGAAAGATGTAACTCTGTGAGATGAATTAACAGAACACAGAGCAGTTTCTCAGAAAGCTTCTTTCCAGTTTTGAACGGAAGTTATTTCCTTTTTCACCATAGCCCTCTATGGGCTTCCAAATATCCCTTTGCCAATTCCACAAGAACAGCCTTAGCGAAAGGCTTCTTGAAGGGAAAGATGTAACTCTGTGAGATGAATTAACAGAACACAGAGCAGTTTCTCAGAAAGCTTCTTTCCAGTTTTGAACGGAAGATATTTCCTTTTTCACCATAGCCCTCTATGGGCTTCCAAATATCCCTTTGCCAATTCCACAAGAACAGCCTTAGCGAAAGGCTTCTTGAAGGGAAAGATGTAACTCTGTGAGATGAATTAACAGAACACAGAGCAGTTTCTCAGAAAGCTTCTTTCCAGTTTTGAACGGAAGATATTTCCTTTTTCACCGTAGCCCTCTATGGGCTTCCAAATATCCCTTTGCCAATTCCACAAGAACAGCCTTAGCGAAAGGCTTCTTGAAGGGAAAGATGTAACTCTGTGAGATGAATTAACAGAACACAGAGCAGTTTCTCAGAAAGCTTCTTTCCAGTTTTGAACGGAAGATATTTCCTTTTTCACCATAGCCCTCTATGGGCTTCCAAATATCCCTTTGCCAATTCCACAAGAACAGCCTTAGCGAAAGGCTTCTTGAAGGGAAAGATGTAACTCTGTGAGATGAATTAACAGAACACAGAGCAGTTTCTCAGAAAGCTTCTTTCCAGTTTTGAACGGAAGATATTTCCTTTTTCACCGTAGCCCACTATGGGCTTCCAAATATCCCTTTGCCAATTCCACAAGAACAGCCTTAGCGAAAGGCTTCTTGAAGGGAAAGATGTAACTCTGTGAGATGAATTAACAGAACACAGAGCAGTTTCTCAGAAAGCTTCTTTCCAGTTTTGAACGGAAGATATTTCCTTTTTCACCGTAGCCCTCTATGGGCTTCCAAATATCCCTTTGCCAATTCCACAAGAACAGCCTTAGCGAAAGGCTTCTTGAAGGGAAAGATGTAACTCTGTGAGATGAATTAACAGAACACAGAGCAGTTTCTCAGAAAGCTTCTTTCCAGTTTTGAACGGAAGATATTTCCTTTTTCACCGTAGCCCTCTATGGGCTTCCAAATATCCCTTTGCCAATTCCACAAGAACAGCCTTAGCGAAAGGCTTCTTGAAGGGAAAGATGTAACTCTGTGAGATGAATTAACAGAACACAGAGCAGGTTCTCAGAAAGCTTCTTTCCAGTTTTGAACGGAAGATATTTCCTTTTTCACCATAGCCCTCTATGGGCTTCCAAATATCCCTTTGCCAATTCCACAAGAACAGCCTTAGCGAAAGGCTTCTTGAAGGGAAAGATGTAACTCTGTGAGATGAATTAACAGAACACAGAGCAGTTTCTCAGAAAGCTTCTTTCCAGTTTTGAACGGAAGATATTTCCTTTTTCACCATAGCCCTCTATGGGCTTCCAAATATCCCTTTGCCAATTCCACAAGAACAGCCTTAGCGAAAGGCTTCTTGAAGGGAAAGATGTAACTCTGTGAGATGAATTAACAGAACACAGAGCAGTTTCTCAGAAAGCTTCTTTCCAGTTTTGAACGGAAGATATTACCTTTTTCACCATAGCCCTCTACGGGCTTCCAAATATCCCTTTGCCAATTCCACAAGAACAGCCTTAGCGAA
>NW_027328354.1:0-33140 GCF_047675955.1 Chlorocebus sabaeus | reverse complement strand
GAACGGAAGATATTTCCTTTTTCACCTTAGCACTCTCTGGCTTCCAAATATCACTTTTCCAATTCCACAAGAACAGACTTAGCGAAACGCTTCTTCAAGGGAAAGATGTAACTCTGTGAGATGAATTAAGAGAACACAGAGCAGTTTCTCAGAAAGCTTCTTTCCAGTTTTGAACGGAAGATATTTCCTTTTTCACCGTAGCCCTCTATGGGCTTCCAAATATCACTTTGCCAAATCCACAAGAACAGCCTTAGCGAAAGGCATCTTGAAGGGAAAGATGTAACTCTGTGAGATGAATTAAAAGAACACAGAGCAGTTTCTCAAAAAGCTTCTTTCCAGTTTTGAACGGAAGATATTTCCTTTTTAACCATAGCCCTCTATGGGCTTCCAAATATCCTTTTGCCAATTCCACAAGAACAGCCTTAGCGAAAGGATTCTTGAAGGGAAAGATGTAACTCTGTGAGGTGAATTCACAGAACACAGAGCAGGTCCTCAGAAAGCTTCTTTCCAGTTTTGAACGGAAGATATTTCCTTTTTCACCGTAGCCCTCTATGGGCTTCCAAATATCAGTTTTCCAATTCCACAAGAACAGCCTTAGCGAAAGGCTTCTTTAAGGGAAAGATGTAACTCTGTGATATCAATTAGCAGAACACAGAGCAGTTTCTCAGAAAGCATCTTTCCAGTATTGAACGGAAGATATTTCCTTTTTCACCGTAGCCCTCTAAGGGCTTCCAAATATCGCTTTTCCAATTACAGAAGAACAGCCTTAGCGAAGGGCTTCTTGAAGGGAAAGATGTAACTCTGAGAGATGAATTAACAGAACATAGAGCAGTTTCTCAGAAAGCTTCTTTCCAGTTTTGAAAAGAAGATATTTCCTTTTTCACCGTAGCTCTCTGTGGGCTTCCAAATATTCCTTTGCCAATTGCACAAGAACAGCCTTAGCGAAAGGCTTGTTGAAGGTAAAGATGTAACTCTGTGAGATGAATTAAGAGAACACAGAGCAGTTTCTCAGAAAGTTTCTTTCCAGTTTTTAACGGAAGATATTTCCTTTTTCACCACAGCCCTCTATGGGCTTCCAAATATCACTTTTCCAATTCCACAAGAACAGCCTTAGCGAAAGGCTTCTTGAAGGGAAAGATATAACTCTGTGAGATGAATTAAGAGAACACAGAGCAGTTTCTCAGAAAGCTTCTTTCTAGTTTTGAACGGAAGATATTTCCTTTTTCACCATAGCCCTCTATGGGCTTCCAAATAACCCTTTGCCAAATCCACAAGAACAGCCTTAGCGAAAGGCATCTTGAAGCTAAAGATGTAACTCTGTGGATGAATTAACAGAACACTGAGCAGTTTCTCAGAAAGCTTCTTTCCAGTTTCGAACGGAAGATATTTCCTTTTTAACCATAGCCCTCTACAGGCTTCCAAATATCCTTTTGCCAATTCCACAAGAACAGCCTTAGCGAAAGGATTCTTGAAGGGAAAGATGTAACTCTGTGAGGTGAATTCACAGAACACAGAGGAGTTTCTCAGAAAGCTTCTTTCCAGTTTTGAACGGAAGATATTTCCTTTTTCCCCGTAGCCCTCTATGGGCTTCCAAATATCAGTTTTCCAATTCCACAAGAACAGCCTTAGCGAAAGGCTTCTTGAAGTGAAAGATGTAACTCTAAGAGATGAATTAACAGAACACAGAGCAGTTTCTCATAAAACAACTTTCCAGTTTTGAACGGAAGATATTTCCTTTTTCACCATACCCCTCCATGGGCTTTCAAATATCACTTTTCCAATTCCACAAGAACAGCCGTAGCGAAAGGCTTCTTGAAGGGAAAGATGTAACTCTGTGAGATGAATTAACAGAACACAGAGCAGTTTCTCAGAAAGCTTCTTTCCAGTTTTGAACAGAAGATATTTCCTTTTTCACCGTAGCCCTCTATGGGCTTCCAAATATCACTTTGTCCATTCCCAAGGAACAGCCTTAGCGAAAGGCTTCTTGAAGGGAAAGATGGAACTCTCTGAGATGAATTAACAGAACACAAAGCAGTTTCTCAGAAAGCTTCTTTCCAGTTTTGAACGGAAGATATTTCCTTTTTCAAAATTGCCCTCTATGGGCTTCCAAATATCCCTTTGCCAGTTCCACAAGAACTGCCTTAGCGAAAGGCTTCCTGAAGGTAAATATGTAGCTCTGTGAGATGAATTAACAGAACACAGAGAATTTTCTCAGAAAGCTTCTTTCCAGTTTTGAACGGAAGATATTTCCTTTTTCACCGTAGCCCTCTAAGGGCTTCCAAATATCACTTTGCCAATTCCAGAAGAACAGCCTTAGCGAAAGGCTTCTTGAAGGGAAAGATGTAACTCTGTGAGATGAATTAAGAGAACAAAGAGCAGTTTCTCAGAAAGCTTCTTTCCAGTTTTGAACTGAAGATATTTCCTTTTTCACCATAGCCCTCTAAGGTCTTCCAAATATCCCTTTTCCAATTCCACAAGAACAGCCTTAGCGAAAGGCTTCTTGAAGGAAAAGATGTAACTCTGTGAGATGAAGTAACAGAAAACAGAGCAGTTTCTCAGAAAGCTTCTTTCCAGTTTTGAACGGAAGATATTTCCTTTTTCACCGTAGCCCTCTATGGGCTTCCAAATATCACTTTTCCAATTCCACAAGAACAGCCTTAGCGAAAGGCTTGTTGAAGGTCAAGATGTAACTCTGTGAGATGAATTAACAGAACACAGAGCAGTTTCTCAGAAAGTTTCTTTCCAGTTTTTAACGGAAGATATTTCCTTTTTCACCACAGCCCTCTATGGGCTTCCAAATATCACTTTGCCAATTCTACAAGAACAGCCTTAGCGAAAGGCTTCTTGAAGGGAAAGATGTAACTCTGTGAGATGAATTAAGAGAACACAGAGCAGTTTCTCAGAAAGCTTCTTTCTAGTTTTGAACGGAAGATATTTCCTTTTTCACCATAGCCCTCTATGGGCATCCAAATATCCATTTGCCAAATCCACAAGAACAGCCGTAGCGAAAGGCATCTTGAAGGGAAACATGTAACTCTGTGGATGAATTAACAGAACACTGAACAGTTTCTCAGAATGCTTCTTTCAGGTTTTGAACGGAATATATTTCCTTTTTCACTATAGCCCTCTTTGGGCTTCCAAATATGCCTTTGCCAAATCCACAAGAACAGCCTTAGCGAAAGGCATCTTGAAGGGAAAGATGTAACTCTGTGAGATGAATTAACAGAACACAGAGCAGTTTCTCAAAAAGCTTCTTTCCAGTTTTGAACGGAAGTTATTTCCTTTTTCACCGTAGATCTCTATGGGCTTCCAAATATCAGTTTTCCAATTCCACAAAAACAGCCTTAGCGAAAGGCTTTTTGAAGGGAAAGATGTAACTCTGTGTGATGAATTAACAGAACACAGAGCAGTTTCTCAGAAAGCTTCTTTCCAGTTTTGAACGGAAGATATTTCCTTTTTCACCTTAGCCCTACATGGGCTTCCAAATATCACTTTCCCAATTCCACAAGAACAGCCTTAGCGAAAGGCTTCTTGAAGGGAAAGATGTAACTCTGTGAGATGAATTAACAGAACACAGAGCAGTTTCCCAGAAAGCTTCTTTCCGGTTTTGAACGGAACATATTTCCTGTTTCACCGTAGCCCTCTATGGGCTTCCAAATATCACTTTTCCAATTCCACAAGAACAGATTAGCGAAAGGCTTCTTGAAGGGAAAGATGTAACTCTGTGAGATGAATTAACAGAACACACAGCAGTTTCTCAGAAAGCTTCTTTCCAGGTTTGAACGGAAGATATTTCCTTTTTCACCGTAGCCCTCTATGGGCTTCCAAATATCACTTTGCCAATTCCACAAGAACAGCCTTAGCGAAAGGCTTCTTGAAGGGAAAGATGTAACTCTGTGAGATGAATTAACAGAACACAGAGCAGTTTCTCAGAAAGCTTCTTTCCAGTTTTGAACGGAAGATGTTTCCTTTTTCACCATAGCCCTCTATGGGCTTCCAAATATCACTTTGTCCATTCCAAAGGAACAGCCTTAGCGAAAGGCTTCTTGAAGGGAAAGATGTAACTCTCTGAGATGAATTAACAGAACACAGAGCAGTTTCTCAGAAAGCTTCTTTCCAGGTTTGAACGGAAGATATTTCCTTTTTCCCCGTAGCCCTCTATGGGCTTCAAAATATCAGTTTTCCAATTCCACAAGAACAGCCTTAGCGAAAGGCTTCTTTAAGGGAAAGATGTAACTCTGTCATATCAATTAGCAGAACACAGAGCAGTTTCTCAGAAAGCATATTTCCAGTATTGAACGGAAGATATTTCCTTTTTCACCGTAGCCCTCTAAGGGCTTCCAAATATCGCTTTGCCAATTACACAAGAACAGCCTTAGCGAAGGGCTTCTTGAAGGGAAAGATGTAACTCTGTGAGATGAATTAACAGAAAACAGAGCTGTTTCTCAGAAGGCTTCTTTCCAGTTTTGAACGGAAGATATTTCCTTTTTCACCGTAGCCTTCCATGGGCTTCCAAATATCCTTTTACCAAATTCACAAGAACAGCCTTAGCGAAACGCTTCTTGAAAGGAAAGATGTAACTCTGTGAGATGAATTAACAGAACACAGAGTAGTTTCTCAGAAAGCTTCTTTCCAGTTTTGAACCGAAGATATATCCTTTTTCACCGTAGCCCTCTATGGCCTTCCAAATATCACTTTTCCACTTCCACAAGAACAGCCTTAGCAAAAGGCTTCTTGAAGGGAAAGATGTAACTCTGTGAGATGAATTAACAGAACACAGAGCAGTTTCTCAGAAAGCTTCTTTCCAGTTTTGAACGGAAGATATTTCCTTTTTCACCTTAGCACTCTCTGGCTTCCAAATATCACTTTTCCAATTCCACAAGAGCAGCCTTAGCGAAAGGCTTCTTGCAGGGAAAGATGTAACTCTGTGAGATGAATTAAGAGAACACAGAGCAGTTTCTCAGAAAGCTTCTTTCCAGTTTTGAACGGAAGATATTTCCTTTTTCACCGTAGCCCTCTATGGGCTTCCAAATTTCACTTTGCCAATTACACAAGAAAAGCCTTAGCGAAAGGCTTCTTGAAGGGAAAGATGTAACTCTGTGAGATGAATTAACAGAACACAGAGTAGTTTCTCAGAAAGCTTCTTTCCAGTTTTGAACGGAAGATATTTCCTTTTTCACCGTAGCCCTCTAAGGGCTTCCAAATATCCCTTTGCCAATTACACAAGAACAGACTTAGCGAAGGGTTTCTTGAAGTGAAACATGTAACTCTGTGAGATGAATTAACAGAACACAGAGAAGTTTCTCAGAAAGCTTCTTTCCAGTTTTGAACGGAAGATATTTCCTTTTTCACCGGAGCCCTCTTTGGGCTTCCATATATCACTTTGCCAATTCCACAAGAACCGCCTTAACGAAAGGCTTCTTGAAGGGAAAGATGTAACTCTCTGAGATGAATTAACAGAACGCAGAGCACTTTCTCAGATAGCTTTTTTTTACTTTTGAACGGAACATATTTCCTTTTTCACTATAGCCCTCTATGGCTTCCAAATATCCCTTTGCCAATACCACAAGAACAGCCATAGCGAAAGGCTTCTTGAAGGGAAAGATGTAACTCTAAGAGATGAATTAACAGAACACAGAGCAGTTTCTCAGAAAGCTTCTTTCCAGTTTTGAACGGAAAATATTTCCTTTTTCAAAGCAGCCCTCTATGGGCTTCCAAATATCACTTTTCCAATTCCACAAGAGCAGTCTTAGCCAAAGGCTTCTTGAAGGGAAAGATGTAACTCTGTGAGATGAATTAACAGAACACAGAGCAGTTTCTCAAAAAGCTTCTTTCTAGTTTTGAACGGAAGATATTTCCTTTTTCACCATAGCCCTCTATGGGCTTCCAAATATCCATTTGACAAATCCACAAGAACAGCCTTAGCGAAAGGCATCTTGAAGGGAAAGATGTAACTCTGTGGATGAATTAACAGAACACTGAACAGTTTCTCAGAATGCTTCTTTCAGGTTTTGAACGGAATATATTTCCTTTTTCACTATAGCCCACTTTGGGCTTCCAAATATGACTTTGCCAAATCCACAAGAACAGCCTTAGCGAAAGGCATCTTGAAGGGAAAGATGTAACTCTGTGAGATGAATTAACAGAACACAGAGCAGTTTCTCAAAAAGCTTCTTTCCAGGTTTGAACGGAAGATATTTCCTTTTTCACCGTAGCCCTCTATGGGCTTCTAAATATCACTTTGCCAATTCCACAAGAACAGCCTTAGCGAAAGGCTTCTTGAAGGGAAAGATGTAACTCTGTGAGATGAATTAACAGAACACAGAGCAGTTTCTCAGAAAGCTTCTTTCCAGTTTTTAACGGAAGATATTTCCTTTTTCACCATAGCCCTCTATGGGCTTCTAAATATCACTTTGTCCATTCCAAAGGAACAGCCTTAGCGAAAGGCTTCTTGAAGGGAAAGATGTAACTCTGTGAGATGAATTAACAGAACACAGAGCAGTTTCTCAGAAAGCTTCTTTCCAGTTTTGAACGGAAGATATTTCCTTTTTCAAAATTGCCCTCTATGGGCTTCCAAATATCCCTTTGCCAGTTCCACAAGAACTGCCTTAGCGAAAGGATTCCTGAAGGTAAAGATGTAGCTCTGTGAGAAGAATTAACAGAACACAGAGAAGTTTCTCAGAAAGCTTCTTTCCAGTTTTGAACGGAAGATATTTCCTTTTTCACCGTAGCCCTCTAAGGGCTTCCAAATATCACTTTGCCAATTCCAGAAGAACAGCCTTAGCGAAAGGCTTCTTGAAGGGAAAGATGTAACTCTGTGAGATGAATTAGCAGAACAAAGAGCAGGTTCACAGAAAGCTTCTTTCCAGTTTTGAACTGAAGGTATTTCCTTTTTCACCATAGCCCTCTAAGGTCTTCTAAATATCCCTTTTCCAATTCCACAAGAACAGCCTTAGCGAAAGGCTTCTTGAAGGAAACGATGCAACTCTGTGAGATGAATTAACAGAACACAGAGAAGTTTCTCAGAAAGCTTCTTTCCAGTTTTGAACGGAAGATATTTCCTTTTTCACCATAGCCCTCTATGGGCTTCCAAATATCACTTTTCCAATTCCACAAGAACTGTCTTAGCGAAAGGCTTCTTGAAGGGAGAGATGTAAATCTGTGAGATGAATTAACAGAGCATAGAGCAGTTTCTCAGAAAGCTTCTTTCCAGTTTTGAACGGAAGATATTTCCTTTTTCACCGTAGCCCTCTATGGGCTTCCAAATATCCCTTTGCCAAATCCACAAGAACAGCCTTAGCGAAAGGCTTCTTGAAGGGAAAGGTGTAACTCTGTGAGATGAATTAACAGAACACAGAGCAGTTTCTCAGAAAGCTTCTTTCCAGTTTTGAACGGAAGATATTTCCTTTTTCACCATAGCCGTCTATCGGCTTCCAGATATCACTATGCCAATTCCACAAGAACAGCCGCAGCGAAAGGCTTCTTGAAGGGAAAGACGTATCTCTGTGAGATGAATTAGCAGAACACAGAGCAGTTTGTCAGAAAGAATCTTTCCAGTTTTGAACGGAAGATATTTCCTTTTTCACCGTAGACCTCTTTGGGCTTCCAAATATCATTTTGCCAATTCCAGAAGAACAGCTGTAGCAAAAGGATTCTTGAAGGGAAAGATGTAACTCTGTGACATGAATTCACAGAACATAGAGCAGTTTCTCAGAAAGCTTCTTTCCAGTTTTGAACGGAAGATATTTCGTTTTTCCGCATAGCCCTCTATGGGCTTCCAAATATCCCTTTGCCAATTCCACAAGAACAGCCTTAGCGAAAGGCTTCTTGTAGTGAAAGATGTAACTCTGTGAGATGAATTAACAGAACACAGAGCAGTTTCTCAGAAAGATTCTTTCCAGTTTTGAACGGAGGATATTTCCTTTTTCACCATAGCCCTCTATGGGCTTCCAAATATCCCTTACCAATTCCACAAAAACAGCCTTAGCGAAAGACATCTTGAAGGGAAAGATGTAACTCTGTGAGATGAATTAACAGAACACAGAGCAGTTTCTCAGAAAGCTTCTTTCCAGTTTTGAACGGAAGATGTTTCCTTTTTCACCACAGCCCTCTATGGGCTTCCAAATATCCCTTTGCCAATTCCACAAGAACAGCCTTAGCGAAAGGCTTCTTGAAGGGAAAGATGTAACTCTGTGAGGTGAATTAACAGAACACCGAGCGATTCCTCAGAAAGCTTCCTTCCAGTTTTGAACGGAAGATATTTCCTTTTTCACCGTAGCCCTCTATGGGCTTCCAAATATCACTTTGCCAATTCCACAAGAACAGCTTTAGCGAACGGCTTCTTGAAGGGAAAGATGTAACTCTGTGAGATGAATTAAGAGAACACAGAGCAGTTTTTCAGAAAGCTTCTTTCCAGTTTTGAACGGAAGATATTTCCTTTTTCACCGTAGCCCTCTTTAGACTTCCAAATATCACTTTTCCAATTCCACAACAACTGCCTTAGCGAAAGGCTTCTTGAAGGGAAAGATGTAACTCTGTGAGATGAATTAACAGAACACAGAGCAGTTTCTCAGAAAGCTTCTTTACAGTATTGAACGGAAGATATTTCCTTTTTCACCATAGCCCTCTATGGGCTTCCAAATATCACTTTGCCAATTCCACAAGAACAGCCTTAGCGAAAGGTTTCTTGAAGGGAAAGATGTAACTCTGTGAGATGAATTAACAGAACACAGAGCAGTTTCTCAGAAAGTTTCTTTCCAGTTTCGAACGGAAGATATTTCCTTTTTAACCATAGCCCTCTATGGGCTTCCAAATATCCTTTTGCCAATTCCACAAGAACGGCCTTAGAGAAAGGATTCTTGAAGGGAAAGATGTACCTCTGTGAGGTGAATTCACAGAACACAGAGCAGTTAATCAGAAAGCTTCTTTCCAGTTTTGAACGGAAGATATTTCCTTTTTCACCGTAGCCCTCTATGGGCTTCCAAATATCAGTTTTCCAATTCCACAAGAACAGCCTTAGCGAAAGGCTTCTTTAAGGGAAAGATGTAACTCTGTGAGATGAATTAACAGAACACAGAGCAGTTTCTAAGAATGCTTCTTTCCAGTATTGAACGGAAGATATTTCCTTTTTCACCGTAGCCCTCTAAGGGCTTCCAAATATCCCTTTGCCAATCCCACAAGAACAGCCTTAGCGAAAGGCTGCTTGAAGGGGAAGATGTAAATCTGTGAGATGAATTAAGAGAACACAGAGCAGTTTCTCAGAAAGCTTCTTTCCAGTTTTGAACGGAAGATATTTCCTTTTTCACCGTAGCCCTCTATGGGCTTCCAAATATCCATTTGCCAAATCCACAAGAACAGCCTTATCGAAAGGCATCTTGAAGGGAAAGATGTAACTCTGTGGATGAATTAACAGAACACTGAACAGTTTCTCAGAATGCTTCTTTCAGGTTTTGAACGGAATATATTTCCTTTTTCACTATAGCCCTCTTTGGGCTTCCAAATATGCCTTTGCCAAATCCACAAGAACAGCCTTAGCGAAAGGCATCTTGAAGGGAAAGATGTAACTCTGTGAGATGAATTAACAGAACACAGAGCAGTTTCTCAAAAAGCTTCTTTCCAGTTTTGAACGGAAGTTATTTCCTTTTTCACCGTAGATCTCTATGGGCTTCCAAATATCAGTTTTCGAATTCCACAAAAACAGCCTTAGCGAAAGGCTTTTTGAAGGGAAAGATGTAACTCTGTGTGATGAATTAACAGAACACAGAGCAGTTTCTCAGAAAGCTTCTTTCCAGTTTTGAACGGAAGATATTTCCTTTTTCACCGTAGCCGTACATGGGCTTCCAAATATCACTTTCCCAATTCCACAAGAACAGCCTTAGCGAAAGGCTTCATGAAGGGAAAGATGTAACTCTGTGAGATGAATTAACAGAACACAGAGCAGTTTCTCAGAAAGCTTCTTTCGGGTTTGAACGGAAGATATTTCCTTTTTCACCGTAGCCCTCTATGGGCTTCCAAATATCACTTTTCCAATTCCACAAGAACAGCCTTAGCGAAAGGCTTCTTGAAGGGAAAGATGTAACTCTATGAGATGAATTAACAGAACACAGAGCAGTTTCTCAGAAAGCTTCTTTCCAGTTTTGAACGGAAGATATTTCCTTTTTCACCATAGCCCTCTATGGGCTTCCAAATATCACTTTGTCCATTCCAAAGGAACAGCCTTAGCGAAAGGCTTCTTGAAGGGAAAGATGTAACTCTGTGAGATGAATTAACAGTACACAGAGCAGTTTCTCAGAAAGCTTCTTTCCAGTTTTGAACGGAAGATATTTCCTTTTTCAAAATTGCCCTCTATGGGCTTCCAAATATCCCTTTGCCAGTTCCACAAGAACTGCCTTAGCGAAAGGCTTCCTGAAGGTAAAGATGTAGCTCTGTGAGATGAATTAACAGAACACAGAGAAGTTTCTCAGAAAGCTTCCTTCCAGTTTTGAACGGAAGATATTTCCTTTTTCACCGTAGCCCTCTAAGGGATTCCAAATATCACTTTGCCAATTCCAGAAGAACAGCCTTAGCGAAAGGATTCTTGAAGGGAAAGATGTAACTCTGTGAGGTGAATTCACAGAACACAGAGCAGTTCCTCAGAAAGCTTCTTTCCAGTTTTGAACGGAAGATACTTCCTTTTTCCCCGTAGCCCTCTATGGGCTTCAAAATATCAGTTTTCCAATTCCACAAGAACAGCCTTAGCGAAAGGCTTCTTTAAGGGAAAGATGTAACTCTGTCATATCAATTAGCAGAACACAGAGCAGTTTCTCAGAAAGCATATTTCCAGTATTGAACGGAAGATATTTCCTTTTTCACCGTAGCCCTATAATGGCTTCCAAATATCGCTTTGCCAATTACACAAGAACAGCCTTAGCGAAGGGCTTCTTGAAGGGAAAGATGTAACTCTGTGAGATGAATTAACAGAAAACAGAGCTGTTTCTCAGAAGGCTTCTTTCCAGTTTTGAACGGAAGATATTTCCTTTTTCACCGTAGCCTTCCATGGGCTTCCAAATATCCCTTTACCAAATTCACAAGAACAGCCTTAGCGAAACGCTTCTTGAAAGGAAAGATGTAACTCTGTGAGATGAATTAACAGAACACAGAGTAGTTTCTCAGAAAGCTTCTTTCCAGTTTTGAACCGAAGATATATCCTTTTTCACCGTAGCCCTCTATGGCCTTCCAAATATCACTTTTCCACTTCCACAAGAACAGCCTTAGCAAAAGGCTTCTTGAAGGGAAAGATGTAACTCTGTGAGATGAATTAACAGAACACAGAGCAGTTTCTCAGAAAGCTTCTTTCCAGTTTTGAACGGAAGATATTTCCTTTTTCACCGTAGCCCTCTAAGGGCTTCCAAATATCCCTTTGCCAATTACACAAGAACAGACTTACCGAAGGGCTTCTTGAACGGAAACATGTAACTCTGTGAGATGAATTAACAGAACACAGAGCAGTTTCTCAGAAAGCTTCTTTCCAGTTTTGAACGGAAGATATTTCCTTTTTCACCGGAGCCCTCTTTGGGCTTCCATATATCACTTTGCCAATTCCACAAGAACCGCCTTAACGAAAGGCTTCTTGAAGGGAAAGATGTAACTCTCTGAGATGAATTAACAGAACACAGAGCAGTTTCTCAGATAGCTTTTTTTTAGTTTTGAACGGAACATATTTCCTTTTTCACTATAGCCCTCTATGGCTTCCAAATATTCCTTTGCCAATTCCACAAGAACAGCCATAGCGAAAGGCTTCTTGAAGGGAAAGATGTAACTCTAAGAGATGAATTAACAGAACACAGAGCAGTTTCTCAGAAAGCTTCTTTCCAGTTTTGAACGGAAAATATTTCCTTTTTCACCGCAGCCCTCTATGGGCTTCCAAATATCACTTTTCCAATTACACAAGAGCAGTCTTAGCCAAAGGCTTCTTGAAGGGAAAGATGTAACTCTGTGAGATGAATTAACAGAACACACAGCAGTTTCTCAGAAAGCTTCTTTCCAGTTTTGAACGGAAGATATTTCCTTTTTCAAAATTGCCCTCTATGGGCTTCCAAATATCCCTTTGCCAGTTCCACAAGAACTGCCTTAGCGAAAGGATTCCTGAAGGTAAAGATGTAGCTCTGTGAGAAGAATTAACAGAACACAGAGAAGTTTCTCAGAAAGCTTCTTTCCAGTTTTGAACGGAAGATATTTCCTTTTTCACCGTAGCCCTCTAAGGGCTTCCAAATATCATTTTGCCAATTCCAGAAGAACAGCCTTAGCGAAAGGCTTCTTGAAGGGAAAGATGTAACTCTGTGAGATGAATTAGCAGAACAAAGAGCAGGTTCACAGAAAGCTTCTTTCCAGTTTTGAACTGAAGATATTTCCTTTTTCACCATAGCCCTCTAAGGTCTTCTAAATATCCCTTTTCCAATTCCACAAGAACAGCCTTAGCGAAAGGCTTCTTGAAGGAAAAGATGTAACTCTGTGAGATGAATTAACAGAACACAGAGAAGTTTCTCAGAAAGCTTCTTTCCAGTTTTGAACGGAAGATATTTCCTTTTTCACCGTAGCCCTCTATGGGCTTCCAAATATCCCTTTGCCAAATTCACAAGAACAGCCTTAGCGAAAGGCTTCTTGAAGGGAAAGGTGTAACTCTGTGAGATGAATTAACAGAACACAGAGCAGTTCTCAGAAAGCTTCTTTCCAGTTTTGAACGGAAGATATTTCCTTTTTCACCATAGCCCTCTATCGGCTTCCAGATATCACTATGCCAATTACCCAAGAACAGCCGCAGCGAAAGGCTTCTTGAAGGGAAAGATGTATCTCTGTGAGATGAATTAGCAGAACACAGAGCAGTTTCTCAGAAAGAATCTTTCCAGTTTTGAACGGAAGATATTTCCTTTTTCACCTTAGACCTCTTTGGGCTTCCAAATATCATTTTGCCAATTCCACAAGAACAGCTGTAGCGAAAGGCTTCTTGAAGGGAAAGATGTAACTCTGTGACATGAATTCACAGAACATAGAGCAGTTTCTCAGAAAGCTTCTTTCCAGTTTTGAACGGAAGATATTTCGTTTTTCCGCATAGCACTCTATGGGCTTCCAAATATCCCTTTGCCAATTCCACAAGAACAGCCTTAGCGAAAGGCTTCTTGTAGTGAAAGATGTAACTCTGTGAGATGAATTAACAGAACACAGAGCAGTTTCTCAGAAAGATTCTTTCCAGTTTTGAACGGAAGATATTTCCTTTTTCACCATAGCCCTCTATGGGCTTCCAAATATCCCTTACTAATTCCACAAGAAGAGCCTTAGCGAAAGACTTCTTGAAGGGAAAGATGTAACTCTGTGAGGTGAATTCACAGAACACCAAGCAATTCCTCAGAAAGTTCTTTCCAGTTTTGAACGGAAGATATTTCCTTTTTCACCGTAGCCCTCTATGGGCTTCCAAATATCACTTTGCCAATTTCACAAGAACAGCTTTAGCGAACGGCTTCTTGAAGGGAAAGATGTAACTCTATGAGATGAATTAAGAGAACACAGAGCAGTTTCTCAGAAAGCTTCTTTCCAGTTTTGAACGGAAGATATTTCGTTTTTCACCGTAGCCCTCTTTAGGCTTCCAAATATCACTTTTCCAATTCCACAACAACTGCCTTAGCGAAAGGCTTCTTGAAGGGAAAGATGTAACTCTGTGAGATGAATTAACAGAACACAGAGCAGTTTCTCAGAAAGCTTCTTTCCAGTTTTGAACGGAAGATATTTCCTTTTTCACCATATCCCTCTATGGGCTTCCAAATATCACTTTGCCAATTCTACAAGAACAGCCTTAGCGAAAGGTTTCTTGAAGGGAAAGATGTAACTCTGTGAGATGAATTAAAAGAACACAGAGCAGTTTCTCAGAAAGTTTCTTTCCAGTTTCGAACGTAAGATAATTCCTTTTTAACCATAGCCCTCTATGGGCTTCCAAATATCCATTTGCCAATTCCACAAGAACGGCCTTAGCAAAAGGATTCTTGAAGGGAAAGATGTAACTCTGTGAGGTGAATTCACAGAACACAGAGCAGTTAATCAGAAAGCTTCTTTCCAGTTTTGAACGGAAGATATTTCCTTTTTCACCGTAGCCCTCTATGGGCTTCCAAATATCAGTTTTCCAATTCCACAAGAACAGCCTTAGCGAAAGGCTTCTTTAAGGGAAAGATGTAACTCTGTGAGATGAATTAACAGAACACAGAGCAGTTTCTAAGAATGCTTCTTTCCAGTATTGAACGGAAGATATTTCCTTTTTCACCGTAGCCCTCTAAGGGCTTAATAATATCCCTTTGCCAACTCCACAAGAACAGCCTTAGCAAAAGGATTCTTGAAGGGAAAGATGTAACTCTGTGAGGTGAATTCACAGAACACAGAGCAGTTTCTCAGAAAGCTTCTTTCCAGTTTTGAACGGAAGATATTTCCTTTTTCACCGTAGCCCTCTATGGGCTTCCAAATTTCACTTTGCCAATTCCACAAGAACAGAATTAGCGAAAGGCTTCTTGAAGGGAAAGATGTAACTCTGTGAGATGAATTAACAGAACACAGAGCAGTTTCTCAGAAAGCTTCTTTCCAGTTTTGAACGGAAGATTTTTCCTTTTTCACCTTAGCCCTCTATGGGCTTCCAAATATCACTTTGCCAATTCCACAAGAACAGCCTTAGCGAAAGGCTTCTTGATGGGAAAGATGTAACTCTCTGAGATGAATTAACAGAACACAGAGCAGTTTCTCAGAAAGTTTCTTTCCAGTTTGGAACGGAAGATATTTCCTTTTTCACCATAGCCCTCTATGGGCTTCCAAATATCACTTTGCCAATTCCACAAGAACAGCTTTAGCGAAAGGCTTCTTGAAGGGAAAGATGTAACTCTGTGAGATGAATTAAGAGAACACAGAGCAGTTTCTCAGAAAGCTTCTTTCCAGTTTTGAACGGAAGATATTTCCTTTTTCACCGTAGCCCTCTTTAGGCTTCCAAATATCACTTTTCCAATTCCACAAGAACTGCCTTAGCGAAAGGCTTCTTGAAGGGAAAGATGTAACTCTGTGAGGTGAATTCACAGAACACAGAGCAGGTCCTCAGAAAGCTACTTTCCAGTTTTGAACGGAAGATATTTCCTTTTTCACCGTAGCCCTCTATGGGCTTCCAAATATCAGTTTTCCAATTCCACAAGAACAGCCTTAGCGAAAGGCTTCTTGAAGGGAAAGATGTAACTCTAAGACATGAATTAACAGAACACAGAGCAGTTTCTCAGAAAGCGTCTTTTCAGTTTTGAACCGAAGATATTTCCTTTTTCAACGTAGCCCTCTAAGGACTTCCAAATATCACTTTTCCAATTCCACAAGGACAGTCTTAGCGAAAGACTTCTTGAAGGGAAGGATGTAGCTCAGTGAGAAGAATTAACAGAACACAGAGCAGTTTCTCAGAAAGCTTCTTTCCAGTTTTGAACGGAAGATATTTCCTTTTTCACCATAGCCCTCTATGGGCTTCCAAATATCCCTTTGCCAATTCCACAAGAACAGCCTTAGCGAAAGGCTTCTTGAAGGGAAAGGTGTAACTCTGTGAGATGAATTAACAGAACATAGAGCAGTTTCTCAGAAAGCTTCTTTCCAGTTTTGAAAGGAAGATATTTCCTTTTTCACCGTAGCTCTCTATGGGCTTCCAAATATTCCTTTGCCAATTCCACAAGAACAGCCTTAGCGAAAGGCTTCTTGAAGGGAAAGATGTAACTCTGTGAGATGAATTAACAGAACACAGAGCAGTTTCTCAGAAGGCTTCTTTCCAGTTTTGAACGGAAGATATTTCCCATTTCGCCGTAGCCCTCCATGGGCTTCCAAATATCCCTTTGCCAAATTCACAAGAACAGCCTTAGCGAAAGGCTTCTTGAAAGGAAAGGTGTTACTCTGTGAGATGAATTAACAGAACACAGAGTAGTTTCTCAGAAAGCTTCTTTCCAGTTTTGAACCGAAGATATATCCTTTTTCACCGTAGACCTCTATGGCCTTCCAAATATCACTTTTCCACTTTCAGAAGAACAGCCTTAGCAAAAGGCTTCTTGAAGGGAAAGAAGTAACTCTGTGAGATGAATTAATAGAACACAGAGCATTTTCTCAGAAAGCTTCTTTCCAGTTTTGAACGGAAGATATTTCCTTTTTCACCTTAGCACTCTCTGGCTTCCAAATATCACTTTTCCAATTCCACAAGAACAGCCTTAGCGAAACGCTTCTTCAAGGGAAAGATGTAACTCTGTGAGATGAATTAAGAGAACACAGAGCAGTTTCTCAGAAAGCTTCTTTCCAGTTTTGAACGGAAGATATTTCCTTTTTCACCGTAGCCCTCTATGGGCTTTCAAATATCACTTTGCCAAATCCACAAGAACAGCCTTAGCGAAAGGCATCTTGAAGGGAAAGATGTAACTCTGTGAGATGAATTAACAGAACACAGAGCAGTTTCTCAAAAAGCTTCTTTCCAGTTTTGAACGGAAGATATTTCCTTTTTCAGTGTAGATCTCTATGGGCTTCCAAATATCAGTTTTCCAATTCCATGAGAACAGCCTTAGCGAACGGCTATTTGAAGGGAAAGATGTAACTCTGTGTGATGAATTAACAGAACACAGAGCAGTTTCTCAGAAAGCTTCTTTCCAGTTTTGAACGGAAGATATTTCCTTTTTCACCGTAGCCCTCCATGGGCTTCCAAATATCACTTTCCCAATTCCACAAGAACAGCCTCAGCGAAAGGCTTCTTGAAGGGAAAGATGTAACTCTGTGAGATGAATTAAGAGAACACAGAGCAGTTTCTCAGAAAGCTTCTTTCCAGTTTTGAACGGAAGATATTTCCTTTTCCACCGTAGCCTTCCATGGGCTTCCAAATATCCCTTTGTCAAATTCACAAGAACAGCATTAGCCGGAGGCTTCTTGAAAGGAAAGATGTAACTCTGTGAGATGAATTAACAGAACACAGAGTAGTTTCTCAGAAAGCTTCTTTCCAGTTTTGAACGGAAGATATTTCCTTTTTCACCGTAGCCCTCTATGGGCTTCCAAATTTCACTTTGCCAATTCCACAAGAACAGCCTTAGCGAAAGGATTCTTAAAGGGAAAGATGTAACTCTGTGAGGTGAATTCACAGAACACAGAGCAGGTCCTCAGAAAGCTTCTTTCCAGTTTTGAACGGAAGGTATTTCCTTTTTCACCGTAGCCCTCTTGGGCTTCCAAATATCAGTTTTCCAATTCCGCAAGAACAGCCTAAGCGAAAGGCTTCTTTAAGGGAAAGATGTAACTCTGTGAGATGAATTAACAGAACACAGAGCAGTTTCTCAGAAAGCTTCTTTCCAGTATTGAACGGAAGATATTTCCTTTTTCACCGTAGCCCTCTAAGGGCTTCCAAATATCCCTTTGCCAATTCCACAAGAACAGCCTTAGCAAAGGGCTTCTTGAAGGGAAACATGTAACTCTTTGAGGTGAATTAACAGAACACAGAGCAGTTTCTCAGAAAGCTTCTTTCCAGTTTTGAACGGAAGATATTTCCTTTTTCACCGTAGCCCTCTTTGGGCTTCCATATATCACTTTGCCAATTCCACAAGAACCGCCTTAACGAAAGGCTTCTTGAAGGGAAAGATGTAACTCTGTGAGATGAATTAACAGAACACAGAGCAGTTTCTCACATAGCTTTTTTTTAGTTTTTAACGGAACATGTTTCCTTTTTCACCATAGCCCTCTATGGGCTTCCAAATATCACTTTGCCAATTCCACAAGAACAGCCTTAGCGAAAGGCTTCTTGAAGGGAAAGATGTAACTCTAAGAGATGAATTAACAGAACACAGAGCAGTTTCTCTTAAAACAACTTTCCAGTTTTGAACGGAAGATATTTCCTTTTTCACCGTACCTCTCCATGGGCTTTCAAATATCACTTTGCCAATTCCACAAGAACAGCCTTAGAGAAAGGCTTCTTCAAGGGAAAGATGTAACTCTGTGAGATGAATTAACAGAACACAGAGCAGTTTCTCAGAAAGTTTCTTTCCAGTTTCGAACGGAAGATATTTCCTTTTTAACCATAGCCCTCTATGGGCTTCCAAATATCCTTTTGCCAATTCCACAAGAACAGCCTTAGCGAAAGGATTCTTGAAGGGAAAGATGTAACTCTGTGAGGTGAATTCACAGAACACAGAGCAGGTCCTCAGAAAGCTTCTTTCCAGTTTTGAACGGAAGATATTTCCTTTTTCACCGTAGCCCTCCATGGGCTTTCTAATATCACTTTTCCAATTCCACAAGAACAGCCTTAGCGAAACGCTTGTTGAAGGGAAAGATGTAACTCTGTGAGATGAATTAACAGAACACAGAGCAGCTTCTCAGAAAGCTTCTTTCCAGTTTTTAACGGAAGATATTTCCTTTTTCACCGTAGCCCTCTATGGGCTACCAAATATCACTTTGCCAATTCCACATGAACAGCCTTAGCGAAAGGTTTCTTGAAGGAAAGATGTAACTCTGTGAGATGAATTAACAGAACACAGAGCAGCTTCTCAGAAAGCTTCTTTCCAGTTTTGAACGGAAGATATTTCCTTTTTCACCGTAGCCCTCTTTGGGCTTCCATATATCACTTTGCCAATTCCACAAGAACCGCCTTAACGAAAGGCTTCTTGAAGGGAAAGATGTAACTCTGTGAGATGAATTAACAGAACACAGAGCAGTTTCTCAGATAGCTTTTTTTTAGTTTTGAACGGAACATATTTCCTTTTTCACCATAGCCCTCTATGGCTTCCAAATATCACTTTTCCAATTCCACAAGAACAGCCTTAGCGAAAGGCTTCTTTAAGGGAAAGATGTAACTCTGTGATATCAATTAGCAGAACACAGAGCAGTTTCTCAGAAAGCATCTTTCCAGTATTGAACTGAAGATATTTCCTTTTTCACCGTAGCCCTCTAAGGGCTTCCGAATATCGCTTTGCCAATTACAGAAGAACAGTCTTAGTGAAGGGCTTTTTGAAGGAAAGATGTAACTCTGTGAGACGAATTAACAGAACACAGAGCAGTTTCTCAGAAAGCGTCTTTCCAGTTTTGAACCGAAGATATTTCCTTTTTCAACGTAGCCCTCTAAAGACTTCCAAATATCACTTTTCCAATTCCACAAGGACAGCCTTAGCGAAAGACTTCTTGAAGGGAAGGATGTAGCTCAGTGAGATGAATTAACAGAACACAGATCAGTTTCTCAGAAAGCTTCTTTCCAGTTTTGAACGGAAAATATTTCCTTTTTCACCATAGCACTCTATGGCTTCCAAATATCACTTTTCCAATTCCACAAGAGCAGCCTTAGCGAACGGCTTCTTGGAGGGAAAGATGTAACTCTGTGAGATGAATTAAGAGAACACAGAGCAGTTTCTCAGAAAGCTTGTTTCCAGTTTTGGGCGGAAGATATTTCCTTTTTCACCATAGCCCTCTATGGACTTCCAAATATCCCTTTGCCAATTCCACAAGAACAGCCTTAGAGAAAGGCTTCTTGAAGGGAAAGATGTAACTCTGTGAGATGAATTAACAGAACACAGAGCAGTTTCTCAGAAAGTTTCTTTCCAGTTTCGAACGGAAGATATTTCCTTTTTCACCGTAGCCCTCTAAGGGCTTCCAAATATCGCTTTGCCAATTACACAAGAACAGCCTTAGCGAAGGGCTTCTTGAAGGGAAAGATGTAAATCTGTGAGATGAATTAACAGAACACAGAGCAGTTTCTCAGAAAGCATCTTTCCAGTTTTGAACCGAAGATATTTCCTTTTTCAACGTAGCCCTCTAAGGACTTCCAAATATCACTTTTCCAATTCCACACGGACAGCCTTAGCGAAAGACTTCTTGAAGGGAAAGATGTAGCACTGTGAGATGAATTAAGAGAACACGGAGCAGTTTCTCAGAAAGCTTCTTTCCAGTTTTGAACGGAAGATATTTCCTTTTTCACCATAGCCCTCTATGGGCTTACAAATATCCCTTTGCCAATTCCACAAGAACAGCCTTAGCGAAAGGCTTCTTGAAGGGAAAGGTGTAACTCTGTGAGATGAATTAACAGAACACAGAGCAGTTTCTCAGAAAGCTTCTTTCCAGTTTTGAACGGAAGATATTTCTTTTTTCACCGTAGCCCTCCATGGGCTTCCAAATTTCACTTTGCCAATTCCACAAGAACAGCTTTATCGAAAGGCTTCTTGAAAGGAAAGATGTAACTCTGTGAAATGAATTAACAGAACACAGAGTAGTTTCTCAGAAAGCTTCTTTCCAGTTTTGAACGGAAGATATTTCCTTTTTCACCGTAGCCCTCTATGGGCTTCCAAATTTCACTTTGCCAATTCCACAAGAACAGAATTAGCGAAAGGCTTCTTGAAGGGAAAGATGTAACTCTGTGAGATGAATTAACAGAACACAGAGCAGTTTCTCAGAAAGCTTCTTTCCAGTTTTGAACGGAAGATTTTTCCTTTTTCACCTTAGCCCTCTATGGGCTTCCAAATATCACTTTGCCAATTCCACAAGAACAGCCTTAGCGAAAGGCTTCTTGATGGGAAAGATGTAACTCTCTGAGATGAACTAACAGAACACAGAGCAGTTTCTCAGAAAGTTTCTTTCCAGTTTGGAACGGAAGATATTTCCTTTTTCACCATAGCCCTCTATGGGCTTCCAAATATCACTTTGCCAATTCCACAAGAACAGCTTTAGCGAAAGGCTTCTTGAAGGGAAAGATGTAACTCTGTGAGATGAATTAAGAGAACACAGAGCAGTTTCTCAGAAAGCTTCTTTCCAGTTTTGAACGGAAGATATTTCCTTTTTCACCGTAGCCCTCTTTAGGCTTCCAAATATCACTTTTCCAATTCCACAAGAACTGCCTTAGCGAAAGGCTTCTTGAAGGGAAAGATGTAACTCTGTGAGGTGAATTCACAGAACACAGAGCAGGTCCTCAGAAAGCTACTTTCCAGTTTTGAACGGAAGATATTTCCTTTTTCACCGTAGCCCTCTATGGGCTTCCAAATATCAGTTTTCCAATTCCACAAGAACAGCCTTAGCGAAAGGCTTCTTGAAGGGAAAGATGTAACTCTAAGACATGAATTAACAGAACACAGAGCAGTTTCTCAGAAAGCGTCTTTTCAGTTTTGAACCGAAGATATTTCCTTTTTCAACGTAGCCCTCTAAGGACTTCCAAATATCACTTTTCCAATTCCACAAGGACAGTCTTAGCGAAAGACTTCTTGAAGGGAAGGATGTAGCTCAGTGAGAAGAATTAACAGAACACAGAGCAGTTTCTCAGAAAGCTTCTTTCCAGTTTTGAACGGAAGATATTTCCTTTTTCACCATAGCCCTCTATGGGCTTCCAAATATCCCTTTGCCAATTCCACAAGAACAGCCTTAGCGAAAGGCTTCTTGAAGGGAAAGGTGTAACTCTGTGAGATGAATTAACAGAACATAGAGCAGTTTCTCAGAAAGCTTCTTTCCAGTTTTGAAAGGAAGATATTTCCTTTTTCACCGTAGCTCTCTATGGGCTTCCAAATATTCCTTTGCCAATTCCACAAGAACAGCCTTAGCGAAAGGCTTCTTGAAGGGAAAGATGTAACTCTGTGAGATGAATTAACAGAACACAGAGCAGTTTCTCAGAAGGCTTCTTTCCAGTTTTGAACGGAAGATATTTCCCATTTCGCCGTAGCCCTCCATGGGCTTCCAAATATCCCTTTGCCAAATTCACAAGAACAGCCTTAGCGAAAGGCTTCTTGAAAGGAAAGGTGTTACTCTGTGAGATGAATTAACAGAACACAGAGTAGTTTCTCAGAAAGCTTCTTTCCAGTTTTGAACCGAAGATATATCCTTTTTCACCGTAGACCTCTATGGCCTTCCAAATATCACTTTTCCACTTTCAGAA
This sequence comes from Chlorocebus sabaeus, assembly GCF_047675955.1. Classification (NCBI taxonomy): domain Eukaryota; kingdom Metazoa; phylum Chordata; class Mammalia; order Primates; family Cercopithecidae; genus Chlorocebus; species Chlorocebus sabaeus. The sequence continues at coordinate 11,245 of NW_027328354.1, read as the reverse complement.
GAACAGCCTTAGCAAAAGGCTTCTTGAAGGGAAAGAAGTAACTCTGTGAGATGAATTAATAGAACACAGAGCATTTTCTCAGAAAGCTTCTTTCCAGTTTTGAACGGAAGATATTTCCTTTTTCACCTTAGCACTCTCTGGCTTCCAAATATCACTTTTCCAATTCCACAAGAACAGCCTTAGCGAAACGCTTCTTCAAGGGAAAGATGTAACTCTGTGAGATGAATTAAGAGAACACAGAGCAGTTTCTCAGAAAGCTTCTTTCCAGTTTTGAACGGAAGATATTTCCTTTTTCACCGTAGCCCTCTATGGGCTTTCAAATATCACTTTGCCAAATCCACAAGAACAGCCTTAGCGAAAGGCATCTTGAAGGGAAAGATGTAACTCTGTGAGATGAATTAACAGAACACAGAGCAGTTTCTCAAAAAGCTTCTTTCCAGTTTTGAACGGAAGATATTTCCTTTTTCAGTGTAGATCTCTATGGGCTTCCAAATATCAGTTTTCCAATTCCATGAGAACAGCCTTAGCGAACGGCTATTTGAAGGGAAAGATGTAACTCTGTGTGATGAATTAACAGAACACAGAGCAGTTTCTCAGAAAGCTTCTTTCCAGTTTTGAACGGAAGATATTTCCTTTTTCACCGTAGCCCTCCATGGGCTTCCAAATATCACTTTCCCAATTCCACAAGAACAGCCTCAGCGAAAGGCTTCTTGAAGGGAAAGATGTAACTCTGTGAGATGAATTAAGAGAACACAGAGCAGTTTCTCAGAAAGCTTCTTTCCAGTTTTGAACGGAAGATATTTCCTTTTCCACCGTAGCCTTCCATGGGCTTCCAAATATCCCTTTGTCAAATTCACAAGAACAGCATTAGCGAGAGGCTTCTTGAAAGGAAAGATGTAACTCTGTGAGATGAATTAACAGAACACAGAGTAGTTTCTCAGAAAGCTTCTTTCCAGTTTTGAACGGAAGATATTTCCTTTTTCACCGTAGCCCTCTATGGGCTTCCAAATTTCACTTTGCCAATTCCACAAGAACAGCCTTAGCGAAAGGATTCTTAAAGGGAAAGATGTAACTCTGTGAGGTGAATTCACAGAACACAGAGCAGGTCCTCAGAAAGCTTCTTTCCAGTTTTGAACGGAAGGTATTTCCTTTTTCACCGTAGCCCTCTTGGGCTTCCAAATATCAGTTTTCCAATTCCGCAAGAACAGCCTAAGCGAAAGGCTTCTTTAAGGGAAAGATGTAACTCTGTGAGATGAATTAACAGAACACAGAGCAGTTTCTCAGAAAGCTTCTTTCCAGTATTGAACGGAAGATATTTCCTTTTTCACCGTAGCCCTCTAAGGGCTTCCAAATATCCCTTTGCCAATTCCACAAGAACAGCCTTAGCAAAGGGCTTCTTGAAGGGAAACATGTAACTCTTTGAGGTGAATTAACAGAACACAGAGCAGTTTCTCAGAAAGCTTCTTTCCAGTTTTGAACGGAAGATATTTACTTTTTCACCGTACCCTCTTTAGGCTTCCAAATATCACTTTGCCAATTCCACAAGAACAGCCTTAGCGAAAGGCTTCTTGAAGGGAAAGATGTAACTCTGTGAGATGAATTAACAGAACACAGAGCAGTTTCTCAGAAAGCTTCTTTCCAGTTTTGAACGGAAGATATTTCCTTTTTCACCATAGCCCTCTTTGGGCTTCCAAATATCACTTTGCCAATTCCACAAGTACAGCCTTAGCGAAAGGTTTCTTGAAGGGAAAGATGTAACTCTGTGAGATGAATTAACAGAACACAGAGCAGTTTCTCAGAAAGTTTCTTTCCAGTTTCGAACGGAAGATATTTCCTTTTTAACCATAGCCCTCTATGGGCTTCCAAATATCCTTTTGCCAATTCCACAAGAACAGCCTTAGCGAAAGGATTCTTGAAGGGAAAGATGTAACTCTGTGAGGTGAATTCACAGAACACAGAGCAGGTCCTCAGAAAGCTTCTTTCCAGTTTTGAACGGAAGATATTTCCTTTTTCACCGTAGCCCTCCATGGGCTTTCTAATATCACTTTTCCAATTCCACAAGAACAGCCTTAGCGAAACGCTTGTTGAAGGGAAAGATGTAACTCTGTGAGATGAATTAACAGAACACAGAGCAGCTTCTCAGAAAGCTTCTTTCCAGTTTTGAACGGAAGATATTTCCTTTTTCACCGTAGCCCTCTATGGGCTACCAAATATCACTTTGCCAATTCCACATGAACAGCCTTAGCGAAAGGTTTCTTGAAGGAAAGATGTAACTCTGTGAGATGAATTAACAGAACACAGAGCAGTTTCTCAGAAAGCTTGTTTCCAGTTTTGGGCGGAAGATATTTCCTTTTTCACCATAGCCCTCTATGGACTTCCAAATATCCCTTTGCCAATTCCACAAGAACAGCCTTAGAGAAAGGCTTCTTGAAGAGCAAGATGTAACTCTGTGAGATGAATTAACAGAACACAGAGAAGTTTCTCAGAAAGCTTCTTTCCAGTTTTGAACGGAAGATATTAGCTTTTTCACCATAGCCCTCTATGGGCTTCCAAATATCCCTTTGCCAATTCCACAAGAACAGCCTTAGAGAAAGGCTTCTTGAAGGGAAAGATGTAACTCTGTGAGATGAATTAACAGAACACAGAGCAGTTTCTTAGAAAGCTTCTTTCCAGTTTTGAACGGAAGATATTTCCTTTTTCACCGTCGCCCTCAAAGGGCTTCCAAATATCCCTTTTCCAATTCCACAAGAACAGCCTTAGCGAAAGGCTACTTGAAGGGAAAGATGTAACTCTGTGAGATGAATTAACAGAACACAGAGCAGTTTCTCAGAAAGCTTCTTTCCAGTTTTGAACGGAAGATATTTACTTTTTCACCGTAGCCCTCTTTAGGCTTCCAAATATCACTTTTCCAATTCCACAAGAACTGCTTAGAGAAAGGCTTCTTGAAGGGAAAGATGTAAATCGGTGAGATGAATTAACAGAACACAGAGCAGTTTCTCAGAAAGCTTCTTTCCAGTTTTGAACGGAAGATATTTCCTTTTTCACCATAGCCCTCTACGGGCTTCCAAATATCACTTTGCCAATTCCACAAGAACAGCCTTAGCGAAAGGGTTCTTGAAGGGAAAGATGTAACTCTGTGAGGTGAATTCACAGAACACAGAGCAGTTCCTCTGAAAGCTTCTTTCCAGTTTTGAACGGAAGATATTTCCTTTTTCACCGTAGCCCTCTATGGGCTTCCAAATATCAGTTTTCCTATTCCACAAGAACAGTCTTAGCGAAAGGCTTCTTAAAGGGAAAGATGTAACTCTGTGATATCAATTAGCAGAACACAGAGCAGTTTCTCAGAAAGCATCTTTCCAGTATTGAACGGAAGATATTTCCTTTTTCACCGTAGCCCTCTAAGGGCTTCCAAATATCGCTTTGCCAATTACAGAAGAACAGTTTTAGCGAAGGGATTCTTGAAGGGAAAGATGTAACTCTGTGAGATGAATTAACAGAACACAGAGCAGTTTCTCAGAAAGCGTCTTTCCAGTTTTGAACCGAAGATATTTCCTTTTTCAACGTAGCCCTCTAAGGACTTCCAAATATCACTTTTCCAATTCCACAAGCACAGCCTTAGCGAAAGACTTCTTGAAGGGAAGGATGTAGCTCAGTGAGATGAATTAACAGAACACAGAGCAGTTTCTCAGAAAGCTTCTTTCCGGTTTTGAACGGAAAATATTTCCTCTTTCACCATAGCACTCTATGGCTTCCAAATATCACTTTGCCAATTCCACAAGAACAGCCTTAGCGAAAGGCTTCTTGGAGGGAAAGATGTAACTCTGTGAGATGAATTAAGAGAACACAGAGCAGTTTCTCAGAAAGCTTGTTTCCAGTTTTGAGCGGAAGATATTTCCTTTTTCACCATAGCCCTCTATGGGCTTCCAAATATCCCTTTGCCAATTCCACAAGAACAGCCTTAGCGAAAGGCTTCTTGAAGAGAAAGATGTAACTCTGTGAGATGAATTAACAGAACACAGAGCAGTTTCTCAGAAAGCTTCTTTCCAGTTTTGAGCGGAAGATATTTCCTTTTTCACCATAGCCCTCTATGGGCTTCCAAATATCCCTTTGCCAATTCCACAAGAACAGCCTTAGAGAAAGGCTTCTTGAAGGGAAAGATGTAACTCTGTGAGATGAATTAAGAGAACACAGAGCAGTTTCTTATAAAGCTTCTTTCCAGTTTTGAACGGAAGATATTTACTTTTTCACCGTACCCTCTTTAGGCTTCCAAATATCACTTTTCCAATTCCACAAGAACTGCCTTAGCGAAAGGCTTCTTGAAGGGAAAGATGTAACTCTGTGAGATGAATTAACAGAACACAGAGCAGTTTCTCAGAAAGCTTCTTTCCAGTTTTGAACGGAAGATATTTCCTTTTTCACCATAGCCCTCTATGGGCTTCCAAATATCACTTTGCCAATTCCACAAGTACAGCCTTAGCGAAAGGTTTCTTGAAGGGAAAGATGTAACTCTGTGAGATGAATTAAGAGAACACAGAGCAGTTTCTCAGAAAGTTTCTTTCCAGTTTCAAACGGAAGATATTTCCTTTTTAACCATAGCCCTCTATGGGCTTCCAAATATCCTTTTGCCAATTCCACAAGAACAGCCTTAGCGAAAGGATTCTTGAAGCGAAAGATGTAACTCTGTGAGGTGAATTCACAGAACACAGAGCAGGTCCTCAGAAAGCTTCTTTCCAGTTTTGAACGGAAGATATTTCGTTTTTCACCGTAGCCCTCTAAGGGCTTCCAAATATCAGTTTTCCAATTCCACAAGAACAGCCTTAGCGAAAGGCTTCTTTAAGGGAAAGATGTAACTCTGTGAGATGAATTAACACAACACAGAGCAGCTTCTCAGAAAGCTTCTTTCCAGTTTTGAACGGAAGATATTTCATTTTTCACCATAGCCCTCTATGGGCTTCCAAATATCCCTTTGCCAATTCCACAAGAACAGCCATAGCGAAAGGTTTCTTGAAGGGAAAGATGTAACTCTGTGAGATGAATTAACAGAACACAGAGCAGTTTCTCAGAAAGTTTCTTTCCAGTTTCCAACGGAAGATATTTCCTTTTTAACCATTGCCCTCTATGGGCTTCCAAATATCACTTTGCCAATTCCACAAGAACAGCCTTAGCGAAAGGGTTCTTGAAGGGAAAGATGTAACTCTGTGAGGTGAATTAACAGAACACAGAGCAGTTTCTCAGAAAGCTTCTTTCCAGTTTTGAACGGAAGATATTTCCTTTTCCCCGTAGCCCTCTATGGGCTTCCAAATATCAGTTTTCCAATTCCACAAGAACAGCCTTAGCGAAAGGCTTCTTTAAGGGAAAGATGTAACTCTGTGATATCAATTAGCAGAACACAGAGCAGTTTCTCAGAAAGCATCTTTCCAGTATTGAACGGAAGATATTTACTTTTTCACCGTAGCCCTCTAAGGGCTTCCAAATATCGCTTTGCCAATTACAGAAGAACAGACTTAGCGAAGGGCTTCTTGAAGGGAAAGATGTAACACTGTGAGATGAATTAACAGAACACAGAGCAGTTTCTCAGAAAGCGTCTTTCCAGTTTTGAACCGAAGATATTTCCTTTTTCAACGTAGCCCTCTAAGGACTTCCAAATATCACTTTTCCAATTCCACAAGGACAGCCTTAGCGAAAGACTTCTTGAAGGGAAGGATGTAGCTCAGTGAGATGAATTAACAGAACACAGAGCAGTTTCTCAGAAAGCTTCTTTCCAGTTTTGAACGGAAAATATTTCCTTTTTCACCATAGCACTCTATGGCTTCCAAATATCACTTTTCCAATTCCACAAGAACAGCCTTAGCGAAAGGCTTCTTGGAGGGAAAGATGTAACTCTGTGAGATGAATTAAGAGAACACAGAGCAGTTTCTCAGAAAGCTTGTTTCCAGTTTTGAGCGGAAGATATTTCCTTTTTCACCATAGCCCTCTATGGGCTTCCAAATATCCCTTTGCCAAATCCACAAGAACAGCCTTAGCGAAAGGCTTCTTGAAGAGAAAGATGTAACTCTGTGAGATGAATTAACAGAACACAGAGCAGTTTCTCAGAAAGATTCTTTCCAGTTTTGAACGGAAGATATTTCCTTTTTCACCATAGCCCTCTATGGGCTTCCAAATATCCCTTTGCCAATTCCACAAGAACAGCCTTAGAGAAAGGCTTCTTGAAGGGAAAGATGTAACTCTGTGTGATGAATTAAGAGAACACAGAGCAGTTTCTCAGAAAGCTTCTTTCCAGTTTTGAACGGAAGATATTTCCCTTTTCACCGTAGCCCTCCATGGGCTTCCAAATATCCCTTTGCCAAATTCACAAGAACAGCCTTAGCGAAAGGCTTCTTGAAAGGAAAGATGTAACTCTTGGAGATGAATTAACAGAACACAGAGTAGTTTCTCAGAAAGCTTCTTTCCAGTTTTGAACGGAAGATATTTCCTTTTTCACCGTAGCCCTCTAAGGGCTTCCAAATATCGCTTTGCCAATTACAGAAGAACAGCCTTAGCGAAGGGCTTCTTGAAGGGAAAGATGTAACTCTCTGAGATGAATTAACAGAACACAGAGCAGTTTCTCAGAAGGCTTCTTTCCAGTTTTGAACGGAAGATATTTCCTTTTTCACCGTAGCCCTCCATGGGCTTCCAAATATCCCTTTGCCAAATTCACAAGAACAGCCTTAGCGAAAGGCTTCTTGAAAGGAACGATGTAACTCTGTGAGATGAATTAACAGAACACAGAGTAGTTTCTCAGAAAGCTTCTTTCCAGTTTTGAACCGAAGATATATCCTTTTTCACCCTAGCCATCTATGGCCTTCCAAATATCACTTTTCCACTTCCCGAAGAACAGGCTTAGCAAAAGGCTTCTTGAAAGGAAAGATGTAACTCTGTGAGATGAATTAGCAGAACACAGAGCAGTTTCTCAGAAAGCTTCTTTCCAGTTTTGAACGGAAGATATTTCCTTTTTCACCATAGCCCTCTCTGGGCTTCCAAATATCACTTTGCCAATTCCACAAGAACAGCCTTAGCGAAAGGCTTCTTGAAGGGAAAAATGTAACTCTGTGAGATGAATTAAGAGAACACAGAGCAGTTTCTCAGAAAGCTTCTTTCCAGTTTTGAACGGAAGATATTTCCTTTTTCACCGTAGACCTCTTTGGGCTTCCAAATATCATTTAGCCAATTCCACAAGAACAGCTGTAGCGAAAGGCTTCTTGAAGGGAAATATGTAACTCTGTGACATGAATTCACAGAAGATAGAGCAGTTTCTCAGAAAGCTTCTTTCCAATTTTGAACGGAAGATATTTCGTTTTCCGCATAGCCCTCTATGGCCTTCCAAATATCCCTTTGCCAATTCCACAAGAACAGCCTTAGCGAAAGGCTTCTTGAAGTGAAAGATGTAACTCTGTGAGATGAATTAACAGAACACAGAGCAGTTTCTTAGAAAGCTTCTTTCCAGTTTTGAACGGAAGATATTTCCTTTTTCACCGTAGCCCTCAAAGGGCTTCCAAATATCCCTTTTCCAATTCCACAAGAACAGACTTAGCGAAAGGCTACTTGAAGGGAAAGATGTAACTCTGTGAGATGAATTAACAGAACACCGAGCAGTTTCTCAGAAAGCTTCTTTCCAGGTTTGAACGGAAGATATTTCCTTTTTCACCGTAGCCCTCTTTAGGCTTCCAAATATCACTTTGCCAATTCCACAAGAACAGCCTTAGCGATAGGCTTCTTGAAAGGAACGATGTAACTCTGTGAGATGAATTAACAGAACACAGAGCAGTTTCTCAGAAAGCTTCTTTCCAGGTTTGAACGGAAGATATTTCCTTTTTCACCGTAGCCCTCTTTAGGCTTCCAAATATCACTTTTCCAATTCCACAAGAACTGCCTTAGCGAAAGGCTTCTTGAAGGGAAAGATGTAACTCTGTGAGATGAATTAACAGAACACAGAGCAGTTTCTCAGAAAGCTTCTTTCCAGTTTTGAACGGAAGATATTTCCTTTTTCACCATAGCCCTCTATGGGCTTCCAAATATCACTTTGCCAATTCCACAAGAACAGCCTTAGCGAAAGGTTTCTTGAAGGGAAAGATGTAACTCTGTGAGATGAATTAACAGAACACAGAGCAGTTTCTCAGAAAGTTTCTTTCCAGTTTCGAACGGAAGATATTTCCTTTTTAACCATAGCCCTCTATAGGCTTCCAAATATCCTTTTGCCAATTCCACAAGAACAGCCTTAGCGAAAGGATACTTGAAGGGAAAGATGTAACTCTGTGAGGTGAATTCACAGAACACAGAGCAGGTCCTCAGAAAGCTTCTTTCCAGTTTTGAACGGAAGATATTTCCTTTTTCACCGTAGCCCTCTATGGGCTTCCAAATATCAGTTTTCCAATTCCACAAGAACAGCCGTAGCGAAAGGCTTCTTGAAGTGAAAGATGTAACTCTAAGAGATGAATTAACAGAACACAGAGCAGTTTCTCATAAAACAACTTTCCAGTTTTGAACGGAAGATATTTCCTTTTTCTACGTACCCCTCCATGGGCTTTCAAATATCACTTTTGCAATTCCACAAGAACAGCCGTAGCGAAAGGCTTCTTGAAGGGAAAGATGTAACTCTGTGAGATGAATTAACAGAACACAGAGCAGCTTCTTAGAAAGCTTCTTTCCAGTTTTGAACAGAAGATATTTCCTTTTTCACCGTAGCCCTCTATGGGCTTCCAAATATCCCTTTGCCAATTCCACAAGAACAGCCTTAGCGAAAGGGTTCTTGAAGGGAAAGATGTAACTCTGTGAGGTGAATTCACAGGACACAGAGCAGTTCCTCAGAAAGCTTCTTTCCAGTTTTGAACGGAAGATATTTCCTTTTTCACCGTAGCCCTCTAAGGGCTTCCAAATATCAGTTTTCCAATTCCACAAGAACAGCCTTAGCGAAAGGCTTCTTTAAGGGAAAGATGTAACTCTGTGATATCAATTAACAGAACACAGTGCAGTTTCTCAGAAAGCATCTTTCCGGTATTGAACGGAAGATATTTCCTTTTTCACCGTAGCCCTCTAAGGGCTTCCAAATATCCCTTTGCCAATTACACAAGAACAGACTTAGCGAAAGGCTTCTTGAAGGGAAAGATGTAACTCTGTGAGATGAATTAACAGAACACAGAGCAGTTTCTCAGAAAGTTTCTTTCCAGTTTCGAACGGGAGATATTTCCTTTTTAACCATAGCCCTCTATGGGCTTCCAAATATCCTTTTTCCAATTCCACAAGAACAGCGTTAGCGAAACGATTCTTGAAGGGAAAGATGTAACTCTGTGAGGTGAATTCACAGAACACAGAGCAGGTCCTCAGAAAGCTTCTTTCCAGTTTTGAACGGAAGATATTTCCTTTTTCACCGTAGCCCTCTATGGGCTTCCAAATATCAGTTTTCCAATTCCACAAGAACAGCCTTAGCGAAAGGCTTCTTTAAGGGAAAGATGTAACTCTGTGAGATGAATTAACAGAACACAGAGCAGTTTCTCAGAAAGCTTCTTTCCAGTATTGAACGGAAGATATTTCCTTTTTCACCGTAGCCCTCTAAGGGCTTCCAAATATCCCTTTGCCAATTCCACAAGAACAGCCTTAGCAAAGGGCTTCTTGAAGGGAAACATGTAACTCTTTGAGGTGAACTAACAGAACACAGAGCAGTTTCTCAGAAAGCTTCTTTCCAGTTTTGAACGGAAGATATTTCCTTTTTCACCATAGCACTCTATGGCTTCCAAATATCACTTTTCCAATTCCACAAGAACAGCCTTAGCGAAAGGCTTCTTGGAGGGAAAGATGTAACTCTGTGAGATGAATTAACAGAACATAGAGCAGTTTCTCAGAAAGCTTCTTTCCAGTTTTGAAAGGAAGATATTTCCTTTTTCACCGTAGCTCTCTATGGGCTTCCAAATATTCCTTTGCCAATTCCCCAAGAACAGGCTTAGCGAAAGGCTTCTTGAAGGGAAAGATGTAACTCTGTGAGATGAATTAACAGAACACAGAGCAGTTTCTCAGAAGGCTTCTTTCCAGTTTTGAACGGAAGATATTTCCTTTTTCACCATAGCCCTCTATGGGCTTCCAAATATCACTTTGCCAATTCCACAAGAACAGCCTTAGCGAAAGGCTTCTTTAAGGGAAAGATGTAACTCTGTGAGATGAATTAACAGAACACAGAGCAGTTTCTCAGAAACCTTCTTTCCAGTTTTGAACGGAAGATATTTCCTTTTTCACCATAGCCCTCTATGGGCTTCCAAATATCCCTTTGCCAATTCCACAAGAACAGCCTTAGAGAAAGGCTTCTTGAAGGGAAAGATGTAACTCTGTGAGATGAATTAAGAGAACACAGAGCAGTTTCTTAGAAAGCTTCTTTCCAGTTTTGAACGGAAGATATTTCCTTTTTCACCGTCGCCCTCAAAGGGCTTCCAAATATCCCTTTTCCAATTCCACAAGAACAGCCTTAGCGAAAGGCTACTTGAAGGGAAAGATGTAACTCTGTGAGATGAATTAACAGAACACAGAGCAGTTTCTCAGAAAGCTTCTTTCCAGGTTTGAACGGAAGATATTTCCTTTTTCACCGTAGCCCTCTATGGGCTTCCAAATATCACTTTGCCAATTCCACAAGAACAGCCTTAGCGAAAGGCTTCTTGAAGGGACACATGTAACTCTGTGAGATGAATTAACAGAACACAGAGCAGTTTCTCAGAAAGCTTCTTTCCAGTTTTGAACGGAAGATATTTACTTTTTCACCGTAGCCCTCTTTAGGCTTCCAAATATCACTTTTCCATTTCCACAAGAACTGCCTTAGCGAAAGGCTTCTTGAAGGGAAAGATGTAACTCTGTGAGATGAATTAACAGAACACAGAGCAGTTTCTCAGAAAGTTTCTTTCCAGTTTCGAACGGAAGATATTTCCTTTTTAACCATAGCCCTCTATGGGCTTCCAAATATCCTTTTGCCAATTCCACAAGAACAGCCTTAGCGGAAGGATTCCTGAAGGGAAAGATGTAACTCTGTGAGGTGAATTCACAGAACACAGAGCAGGTCCTCAGAAAGCTTCTTTCCAGTTTTGAACGGAAGATATTTCCTTTTTCACCGTAGCCCTCTGTGGGCTTCCAAATATCAGTTTTCCAATTCCACAAGAACAGCCTTAGCGAAAGGCTTCTTTAAGGGAAAGATGTAACTCTGTGAGATGAATTAACAGAACACAGAGCAGTT
>NW_027328353.1:0-33146 GCF_047675955.1 Chlorocebus sabaeus | reverse complement strand
GTGTCGAACCTCTTTTGACCGGCTCAAACCAGACCTGACAGGTTCAAACCGATTTTGACCGCATTAGACCGGATCAATCCAGACCAGACCTTATCAAACCGGATCATACCGAACCAGACCAGCACAAACCAGCTCTAACTGGCTCAAACCGAACCAGACTGGCCCAGACAGGCTAAAACTGGGCCAAACCACCTCAATCAGATTTTGACCGACTGAAGCAGAACAGAACGGCTCAAACCAGAGCAGACGGGCTCAAACCGGTTTTGACCGGGTCACAACGGAAGAGACCGGCTCAAACCAGACCAGACCGGCTCCAACCGGTTTTAACCGGCTCAAAACAATTTTGACCTGCTCAAACCACACCAGACCGGCTGAAACCGGTTTTGACCGGCTAAAACCGGTTTTGTCTGGATGAAACCAGATCAAACGGAATTAGATCGGCCCAGACCGGCTAAAATCAGAACAAACCGGAGTAGACCCGCCCAGACCGCCTAAAACTGGGCCACAAACAGGTTTTGACCAGTTCAAACCAGGCCAGACCAGCTCAAACCGGTTTTGACCGACCTGAGCGGGTTTTGACCGGCTCAAACCAGACGAGTCCGGCTGAAACCAGAACAGACCTGCTCAAACCGGTTTTGACCTGCTCAAACCACACCAGACCGGCTGAAACCGCTTTTGACCGGATGAGACCGTATCAAACTGAACAAGAGCAGCCCAGACCGGCTAAAATCGGATCAAACAAGACCAGATTGGCCCAGACCGCCTAAAACTGGGCCACAAACCGGTTTTGACCGGTTCAAACCAGACCAGACTGGCTCAAACCGGTGTTGACCGACCTGAGCCGGTTTTGACCGGCTCAAACCAGACCAGACGGGCTCAAGCCGGTTTTGACCAGCTCAAAACAGACCAGACCGGCTCAAACCAAACCAGACCGGATCAAACCGGTTTTGACCGTCTCAAACCAGACCAGACTGGCTCAAACCGGTTTTGACCGGATGAGACAGGATAAAACCGGATCAGACCGGCTCTCACCGGATTAAACCGCACCAGACCCGCCCAGAGAAGCTGAAGCCGGAACAACCCGGACCAGACCGGGCCAGACCGGCTAAAACCAGGCCACAAACCGGTTTTGACCGACTCGAACCAGACCAGAGCAGCTCAAACCGATTTTGACTGGCTCAAACCACACCTGACCGGCTCAAACCGGTTTTTACCAGTTGAAACCGATTTTGACCGGATGAGACAGGATCAAACCGAACCAGACCGTTCCAGAACGGCTAAAACCAGATTAAACCAGACCAGACCGGGCCAGACCGACTAAAACCGGGCCAAACCCGGCAGATCTCTTTTGACCGGCTCAAACCAGACCAGACCGGCTCAAACCAGTTTTGACCGGCTCAAATCAGACCAGATCGGCTCAAACCGGATCAAACCAGAACAGACAGGCCCGAACCGCCCAAAACCGGGCCAAACCGGCTCAAACCTATTTTGACCGGCTCAAACCAGACCAGACCGCCTCGAACGTGTTTTCATCGGCTCAAACCAGAACTGACCGGCTCAAACTGGTTTTCACCGGATTAGACCGGATCAAACCGGACCAGACCTTCTCAAACCGGATCATACCGGACCAGACCAGCTCAAACCGGTTTTGACCTGCTCAAACCACACCAGACCGGCTGAAACCTGTTTTGTCCGGCTAAAATCAGTTTTGACCGGATGAGACCGGATCAAAATGAATGAGATTGGCCCAGAGCGGCTAAAATCGGATGAAATCAGACCAGGCCGGCCCAGACCGCCTAAAACTGCGCCACAAACCGGTTTTGACCGGTTCAAACCAGACCAGACCGGCTCAAACCAGTTTTGACCGACCTGAGCCGGTTTTGACCAGCTCAAACCAGACCAGACCGGCTCAAACCAGACCAGACCGGCTCAAATCGGTTTTGACTGGCTCAATCCAGAATAGACCGGTTCAATCAGGTTTTGACAGGCTTAAACCGGTTTTGACCGGCTTAAACCACACCAGTCCGGCTCAAACCGGTTTTGACCCGTTGAAACCGATATTGACCGGATGAGACCGAATCAAACCGGAACAGGCGAGACCGGACCAGCTGAAACCGGATCAAACCGGACCAGACCGGCCCGGTCCGGCTAAAACCGGGTCACAAACCGGTTTTGACGGGCTCAAAGCAGACCAGACCAACTCAAACCGGTTTTGACTGGCCTGAGACGGTTTTGACAAGCTCAAACCAGACCAGACCAGATCAAACCGGACCAGACCGGCTCAAACGGGTTTTGACCGGCTCGAACCAGACCAGACCGGTTCAAACCGGTTTTGACGGGCTCAATCCGGTTTTGATTGGCTCAAACCACTTTTGACCAGCTCAAGCCACTCCAGACCAGCTCAAACCGGTTTTCACCGGCTCAAACCGGTTTTGACCTGAGTAGACCGGATCAAACCGCACCAGACCGGCTCAGACAGGCTCGAATCGGTTGTGACTGGCTTCAACCAGACCAAACTGGCTCAAACCGGTTTTGACCGTCTCCAACCGGTTTTGACCGACTCAAACCAGACCATACCAGCTCAAACCAGACCAGACCGGCTCAAACCGGAGAAAACCGACCCAGACCAGCCCAGAACGCCTAAAACCATGCCAAACCGGCTCAATCAGATTTTGACTGGCTCAAACCAGACCAGACATGCTCAAACTGGTTTTGACCGGTTAAATCAGAAGAGACTGGCTCAAACCGGTTTTGACCAGATGAGACAGGATAAAACCGGATCAGACTGGCTCAAACCGGATGAAACTGCACCAGACCGTCCCAGAACAGCTGAAGCCGGAGCAAATGGGACCACACTGGGCCAGACCGCCTAAAACCGGGCCACAAACCGGTTTTTACTGGCTCAAACCAGACCAGAACGGCTGAAACCGGTTTGGCCGGCCTGAGACGGTTTTGACCGGCTCAAACCAGACCAGACTGGCTCAAACCAGACCAGACCGGCTCAAATCGGTTTTGACCAGCTCAAACCAGACCAGACCGGTTCAATCCGGTTTTGACTGGCTTAAACCGGTTTTGAATGGCTCGAACCGGTTTTGACCATCTCAAATCGGTGTTGAACGACTCAAACCACACCAGACCGGCTCAAACCGGTTTTCACTGGTTGAAACAAATATTGACCAGATGAGACCGGATCAAACCGGACCAGATGAGCCCAGACCGGCTCAAACCGGATGAACCCGGACCAGACCTTATCAAACCGGATCATGCCGGACCAGACCAGCACAAACCGGCTCTAACTGGCTCACACCGAACCAGACTGGCCCAGACAGGCTAAATCCGGGCCAAACCAGCTCAATCAGGTTTTGACTGTCTGATGCAGAACAGAACGGCTCAAACCAGAGCAGACGGGCTCAAACCGGTTTTGACCGGCTCACACCAGAAGAGACCGGCTCAAACCAGACCAGACCGGCTCCAACCGGTTTTGACCGGCTCAAACCACTTTTGACCTGATAAAACCACACCAGACCGGCTGAAACCGGTTTTGACCGGCTAAAACTGGTTTTGTCCGGATGAAACCAAATCAAACGGAATTAGATCAACCTAGTCCGGCTAAAATCAGAACAAACCGGACCAGACCCGCCAAGACCGCCTAAAACTGGGCCACAAACCGGTTTTGACCGGGTCAAACCAGGCCAGACCGGCTCAAACCGGTTTTGACCGACCTGAGCGGGTTTTGACCGGCTCAAACCAGACGAGTCCGGCTGAAACCAGACCAGACCGGCTCAAACCGGTTGTGACCTGCTCAAACAACACCAGACCGGCTGAAACCGCATTTGACCGGATGAGACCTTATCAAACTGAACCAGAGCGGCCCAAACCGGCTAAAATCGGATCAAACCAGACCAGATCGGCCCAGACCGCCTAAAACTGGGCCACAAACCGGTTTTGACCAGTTCAAAACTGATGAGAACGGCTCAAAACGGTTTTGACTGACCTGAGCCTATTTTGACCGGCTTAAACCAGACCAGATTGGCTAAAACCACACCACACCAGCTCAAACCGGTTTTGAATGGCTCGAACCGGTTTTGACCAGCTCAAAACGGGTTTGACCAGCTCAAACCACACCAGACCAGCTCAAGCTGGTTTAGAACGGCTGAAACCGATTTTGACCATATGAGACAAGATCAAATCGGACCAGACGGGCCCAGACCGGCTAAACCGTGACCAACCGGACCAGAACAGCCCAGACCACCTAAAACCGGGCCAAACCGGCTCTATCCTATTTTGACCAGCTCAAACCAGACCAGACCGGCTCAAACCGGTTTTGACCGGCTCAAACCAGACCAGACCGGCTCAAACCGGACCAGACCGGCTCAAACCGATTTTGACCGGAAGACACCGGATCAAACCGGACCAGACCGGCTCACACTGGATCAAACCGGGCCAGACTGGCTCAGACAAGCTCCAATCAGTTTTGACTGGTTTCAACTAGACCAAACCGGCTCAAACCGGTTTTGAACGGCTCGAACCGGTTTTGACCGGCTCAAACAGGTTTTCTCCTGCTCAAACCACACAAGACCGGCTGAAACCGGTTTTGACCGGCTAAAACCGGTTTTGACTGGATGAGACCTAATCAAACCGAATCAGAACGGCCCAGACCGGCTAAAATCGTATCAAACAGGAACAGACCGGCCCAGACTGCCTAAAACTGGGCCATAAAACAGTTTTGACTGGTTCAATGAAGCCAGACTGGCTCAAACCGGTTTTGACCGACCTGAGCCGGTTTTGACGAGCTGCAACCAGACCAGACCGGCTGAAACCAGACCAGACCGGCTCATACCGGTTTTGACCGGCTCAAACCAGAACAGACTGGCTCAAACCGGTTTTGACCGGATGAGACAGGATAAAACCGGATCAGACCGGCTCACACCGGATGAAACCGCACCCGACCGGCCCAGAAAAGCTGAAGCCGGAGCAAACCGGACCAGACCGGGCCAGACCGGCTAAAACTGCCCCACAAACCGGTTTTGACTGACTCGTACCAGACCAGAGCAGCTCAA
The DNA here is from genome assembly GCF_047675955.1 of Chlorocebus sabaeus. Taxonomy (NCBI): domain Eukaryota; kingdom Metazoa; phylum Chordata; class Mammalia; order Primates; family Cercopithecidae; genus Chlorocebus; species Chlorocebus sabaeus. The sequence goes on along the minus strand of NW_027328353.1, from coordinate 28,086 downwards.
ACCGATTTTGACCAGCTCAAACCACACCTGACCGGCTCAAACCGGTTTTTACCGGATGAAACCGATTTTGACAGGATGAGACAGGATCAAACCGGACCAGACGGTTCCAGACCGGCTAAAACCGGATTAAACCAGACCAGACCGGCCCAGACCGACTAAAACCGTTCCAAACCATTTCAGACCTATTTTGACTGGCTCAAACCAGACCAGACCGGCTCAAACTGGAGAAAACCGGACCAGACCGGCCCAGACCGCCTAAAACCGTGCCAAACAGGCTCAATCAGATTTTGACGGGCTCAAACCAGACCAGACCTGCTCAAACCAGACCAGACTGTCTCAAACCGGTTTTGACCGGTTAAACCAGAAGAGACTGGCTCAAACCGGTTTGACCGGATGAGACAGGATAAAACCGGACCAGACTGGCTCAAACCGGATGAAACTGCACCACACCGTCCCAGAACAGCTGAAGCCAGACCAAATCGGACCACACTGATCCAGATTGGCTAAAACCGGGCCACAAACCGGATTTGACCGGCTCAAACAAGACCAGAACGGCTCAAAACGGTTTGGCCGGCCTGAGACGGTTTTGACCGGCTTAAACCAGACCAGACCAGCTCAAACCAGACCAGACCGGCTCAAATCGGTTTTGACCAGCTCAAACAAGACGAGACTGGTTCAATCCGGTTTTGACTGGCTTAAACCGGTTTTGAACTGCTCGAACCGGTTTTGACCGGCTCAAACCACAACAGACCGGCTCAAACCAGTTTTGACCAGTTGAAACCGATATTGACTCGATGAGACCGGATCAAACCGGACCAGATGAGCCCAGACCGGCTAAAACCGGATCAAACCGGACCAGACCGGCCCAGACCGCTTAAAACCGGGCCAAACTAGCTCAAACCTACTTTGACCGGCTTAAACCAGACCAGACCGCCTCAAACCGGTTTTGACCGTCTTAAACCAGACGAGATCTTCTCAAACCGGATCAAACCGGACCACACCTGCCCAGACCGCCGAAAATCGTGCCAAACTGGCTCAAACTTATTTTGACCGGCTCAAACCAGTCCAGACCGGGTCGAACCTGTTTTGACCGGCTCAAACCAGACCTGACAGATACAAACCGATTTTGACCACATTAGACCGGATGAAACCGGACCAGACCTTATCAAACCGGATGATACTGGACCAGACAAGCACAAACCGGCTCTAACTGGCTCAAACCGAACCAGACTGGCCCAGACAGGCTAAAACCGGGCCAAACCAGCTCAATCAGGTTTTGGCCAGCTGAAGCAGAACAGAACGGCTCAAACCAGAGCAGACAGGCTCAAACCGGTTTTGACCAGCTCACACCAGAAGAGACTGGCTCAAACCAGACCTACCGGCTCCAACCGTATTTAACCGGCTCAAAAAGCTTTTGACCTGCTCAAACCACACCAGACCGGCTGAAACCGGTTTTGACTGGCTAAAAGCGGTTTTGTCCGGATGAAACCAGATCAAACGGAATTAGATCGGCCCAGACTGGCTAAAATCAGAACAAACCGGACCAGACCCGCGCAGATCGCATAAAACTGGGCCACAAACCGGTTTTGACTGGTTCAAACCAGGCCAGACCGGCTCAAACCAGTTTTTACCGACATGAGCGGGTTTTGACAGGCTCAAACCAGACGAGTCCGTCTGAAACCAGACCAAACCGGCTCAAACCGGTTTTGACCTGCTCAAACCACACCAGACCGGCTGAAACCGCTTTTGACCGGATGACACCATATCAAACAGAACCAGAGTGGCCCAGACTGGCTAAAATCGGATCAAAAAGGACCAGACCGGACCAGACCGCCTAAAACTGGGCCACAAACCGGTTTTGACCGGTTCAAACCAGACCAGACCGGCTCAAACCGGTTTTGACCGACCTGATCCGGTTTTGACTGGCTTAAACCAGACCCGATCGGCTAAAACCAGACCACAACAGCTCAAACTGGTTTTGACCGGCTCAAAGCGGTTTTGACCGTCTCCAACCAGACCATACCAGTTCAATCCGGTTTTGACAGTCTCAAAACGGATATGAACGGCTCGAACCGGTTTTTACCAGCTCAAAACGGTTTTGACCGGCTCAAACCACACCAGACCGGCTCAAACTGGTTTAGACCGGCTGAAACCGATTTTGACCCTTTGAGACAAGATTAAATCGGATGAGACGGGACCAGACTGGCTAAAACCTGATTAAACCGGACCAGAACAGCCAAGACCACCTAAAACCGGGCCAAACCGGCTCTAACCTATTTTGACCGGCTCAAACCAGACCAGACCGGCTCAAACCGGTTTTGACCTGCTCAAACCACACCAAATCGGCTGAAAACGCTTTTGACCGGATGAGACCTGATCAAACCGAATCAGAACGGCCCAGACCGGCTAAAATCGGATCAAACAGGACCAGACCAGCCTAGACCGCCTAAAACTGGGCTGCAAACCGGTTTTGACCGGTTCAAACCACACCAGACGGGCTCAAACCAGTTTTGACCGACCTGAGCCGGTTTTGACCGGCTTAAAGAAGACCAGATCAGCTAAACCCAGACCACAACACCTCAAGCCAGTTTTGAACGGCTCAAAGCGGTTTTTACCGGCTCAAACCAGACCAGACCGGTTCAATCCGGTTTTGACAGTCTCAAACTGGTTTTGAACGGCTTGAACCGGTTTTGACCACCTCAAAACGGTTTTGACCGGCTCAAACCACACCAGACCGGCTCAAACTGGTTCAGACCGGCTGAAACCGATTTTGACCCTGTGAGACAAGATCAAATCAGACCAGACGGGCCCAGACCGGCTAAAATCTGATCAAACCGGACCAGAACAGCCCAGACCACCTAAAACCGGGCCAAACTGGCTCTAACCTATTTTGACCAACTCAAACCAGACCAGACAGGCTGAAACAGGTTTTGACCGGCTCAAACCAGACCAGACCGGTTCAAACTGGACCAGACCGGCTCCAACCGATTTTGACCAGAAGACACCGGATCAAACCGGACCAGACCGGCTCACACCAGATCAAACCGGACCAGACTGGCTCAGACAGGCTCGAATCGGTTTTGACTGGTTTCAACCAGACCAAACTGGCTGAAACCGGTATTGACTGGTTCGAACCAGTTTTGACCGGCTCAAACCAGACCAGACCAGCTCAAACCAGAGCAAACTGGCTTAAACCGGTTTTGACCGGCTCAAACCGGTTTTCACCTGCTGAACCCACACAAGACCGGCTAAAACCGGTTTTGACCAGATGAGACCTGATCACACCGAATCAGACCGGCCCATACCGCCTAAAGCTGGGCCACAAACTGGTTTTGACCGGTTCAAACCAGACCAGACTGGCTCAATCCGGTTTTGAACGACTGAGCCGGTTTTGACCGGCTCAAACCAGAACAGACTGGCTCAAGCCGGATTTGACCGGCTCAAACCAGACCAGACCGGCTCAAACCAGACCCGACCGGCTCAAACCGGTTTTGACCGTCTCAAACCAGACCAGACTGGCTCAAACCGGTTTTGACCGGATGAGACAGGATAAAACCGGATCAGACCGGCTCTCACCAGATGAAACCGCACCAGACCGGCCCAGAGAAGCTGAAGCTGGAACAACCCGGACCAGACCGGGCCAGACCAGCTAAAGCCAGGCCACAATCCGGTTTTGACTGGCTTGAACCAGACCAGAACAGCGCAAACCGATTTTGACAGGCTCAAAACACACCTGACCGGCTCAAACCGGTTTTTACCAGATGAAACCGATTTTGACCGGATGAGACAGGATCAAACCAAACCAGACGTTTCCAGACCGGCTAAAACCGCATTAAACCAGACCAGACCGGCCCAGACCAATTAAATCCGGGCCAAACCGGCTCAGACCTATTTTGACCGGCTCAAACCAGACCAGAACGGCTCAAACCGGTTTTGACCGGCTCAAATCAGACCAGATCGGCTCAAACCGGATGAAACCAGAACCGACAGGCCCGAACCGCCTATAACCAGGCAAAACCGGCTCAAACCTATTTTGACTGGCTCAAACCAGACCAGACCGCCTCGAACCTGTTTTCAACGGCTCAAACCAGAACTGACCAGCTCAAAACGGTTTTGACCGGATTAGACCGGATGAAACTGGACCAGACCTTCTCAAACCGGATCATACCGGACCAGACTGACTCAAACCGGTTTTGACCTGCTCAAACCACACCAGACCGGCTGAAACCTGTTTTAACCGGCTAAAATCGGTTTTGACCGGATGAGACAGGATCAAAATGAATCAGACCGGCCCACACCAGCTAAAATCGGATCAAATCGGACCAGACTGGCCCAGACCGCCTAAAACTGCGCCACAAACCGGTTTTGACCAGTTCAAACCAGACCAGACCGGCTCAAACCAGTTTTGACCTACCTGAGCCGGTTTTGAACAGCTCAAACCAGACCAGACTGGCTCAAACCAGACCAGACCGGCTCAAATCGGTTTTGACCGGCCTAAGCCGGTTTTGACAAGCTCAAACCAGACCAGACCGGATCAAACCGGACCAGACCGGCTCAAAGCGGTTTTGACCGGCTCGAACCAGACCAGACCGGTTCAAACAGGTTTTGAAAGGCTCAATCCGGTTTTGACCGGCTCAAGCCGCTTTTGACCAGCTCAAGCCACTCCAGACCTGCTAAAACCGGTGTTCACTGGCTCAAACCGGTTTTGACCTGATTATACCGGATCAAACCGCACCAGACCGGCTCAGACAGGCTCGAATCGGTTGTGACTGGCTTCAACCAGACCAAACCGGCTCAAACCGGTTTTGACCGGCTCATACAAGGCCATACCGGCTCAAACCAGACCAGACCAGCTCAAACCGGAGAAAACCGGACCAGACCAGCCCAGAACGCCTAAAACCGTGCCAAATAGTCTCAATCAGATTTTGACCGGCTCAAACCAGACCAGACCTGCTCAAACCAAACCAGACTGTCTCAAACTGGTTTTGACTGGTTAAATTAGAAGAGACTGGCTCAAACCGGTTTTGACCAGATGAGACAGGATAAAACCAGACCAGACTGGCTCAAACTGGATGAAACTGCACCAGACCGTCCCAGAACAGCTGAAGCCGGAGCAAATCGGACCACACAGGGCCAGACCGCCTAAAACCGGGCCAGAAACCGGTTTTGACCGGCTGAAACAAGACCAGAACGGCTCAAACCGGTTTGGCCCGCCTGAGACGGTTTTGACCGGCTCAAACCAGACCAGACCAGCTCAAACCAGACCAGACCGGCTCAAACCGGTTATGACCGGTTGAATCCGATATTGACCGGATGAAACCAGATCAAACCGGACCAGACGAGCCCAGACCGGCTAAAACCAGATCAAACCGGACCAGACCGTCCCGGACCGCCTAAAACCGGGCCAAACTGGCTCAAATCTATTTTGTTCAGCTTAAACCCGACCAGACCGCCTCAAACCGGTTTTGACAGTCTCAAACCAGACCAGACCGGCTCAAACCGGATCAAACCGGACCAGACCGGCCCAGACCGCCTAAAATCGTGCCAAACTGGCTCAAACTTATTTTGACCGGCTCAAACCAGTCCAGCCTGGGTCGAACCTGTTTTGACTGGCTCAAACCAGACCTGACAGGTTCAAACCGATTTTGACCGCATTAGACCGGATGAAACCGGACCAGACCTTATCAAACCGGATCATACCGGACCAGACCAGCACAAACTGTCTCTAACTGGCTCAAACTCAACCAGACTGGCCCAGACAGGCTAAAACCGGGCCAAACCAGCTCAATCAGATTTTGACCGGCTGAAGCAGAATAGAACGACTCAAACCAGAGCAGACGGGCTCAAACCGGTTTTGACCGGCTCACACCAGAAGAGACCAGCTCAAACGAGACCAGACCGGCTCCAACCGGTTTTGACCGGCTCAAACCACACCAGGCCGGCTGGAACCGGTTTTGACCAGCTAAAACCGGTTTGACCGGATGAGACCGGATCAAACCGAATCAGACCCACCCAGACCGGCTAAAATCGGATCAAACAGGAACAGAACGGCCCAGACTGCGTAAAACTGGGTCACGAACCGGTTTTGACCGGTTCAAACCAGACCAGTCCGGCACAAACCGGTTTTGACCGGCCTGAGCTGGTTTAGACCGGCTCAAACCAGACCAGACCGGCTCAAACCGGTTTTGACCAGCTCAGAGCGGTTTTGTCCGGTTCAAACCGGACTCGACCGGCCCAGAACAGCTGAAACCGTATCAAACCGTAGCAGACCGGCCTACACCGACTGAAACCGGGCCACAAACCGGTATTGACAAGCTGAAACCAGACTGGACTGGCTCCAACCAGTTTTGACCGGCCTGAGCTGGTTTAGACCGGCTCAAACCAGACCAGACCGGCTCAAACCGGACCAGACCAGCTCAAACCGGTTTTGACCGGATGACAACGGATCAAACCGGACCAGAACGGCTTAAACCAGATCAAACCGGACTAGACCGGCTCAAACCGGTTTTGACTGGCTCAAACTGGACTCAAACCAGACCAGAAATGCTCAAACCAGACCATACTGGCTCAACCGGATCAAACCGGGCCAGACCAGATTAAACCGGATCAAACCGGACCAGACCGGCTCAAACCGGTTTTGACCGGCTCAAACGAGACCACACCGGCTCAACTGGATGATACCGGACCAGACAGGATTAATCCGGAACAAATCGGACCAGACCGGCTCAAACCGGTTTCGACCGGCTCAAACCGGCGAGATTGGATCAAACCGAACGAGGGCACACTCAGGGGAGCCTCACTCGGGCGAGTTCACACTCAGGGGAGGAACACTCAGGGGTGTCTTCTCCCAGGCGAGTTCACACTCAGGGGAGTGGGCACTGAGGCGAGCTCACACTCAGGGGAGTGCACACTCAGGGGTGTCCTCACCCAGGGGAGTGCACACTCAGGGCAGTTCACATTCAGGGAAGTGCTCACTCAGGGTAGGGCACACTCAAGGTAGTGCAATCTCAGGGGAGCGCACACTCAGGAGAGGGCACACTCAGGGTAGTCCTGACTCAGGAGAGTGCGAACTCAGAGGAGTGCACACACAGGGTAGACCTCAGTCAGGAGAGTGCAAACTCAGGGGAGTTCACACTCAGGGGAGTGCTCACTCAGGGGAGTGCACACTCAGGGGACACCTCACTCAGGCGAGTGCAAATTCAGGAGAGTCCTCACTCAGGGGAGTGATCAATCAGGGTAGTGCTCACTCAGGGGAGCACACACTCAAGGGGATGAGACACGATAAAACCAGACCAGACCGGCTCAAACCGGAGGAAACCGCACCACACCGGACCAGAACAGGTGAAGCCAGAGCAAACCAGACCAGACCAAACCAGACCGGCAAAAACCGGGCCACAAAACAGGTTTGAAAGGCTCAAACCAGATCAGACCGGCTCAAAGCAGTTTTGATTGGCTCAAACCAGACCAGACAGTCTCAAACGGGACTACACTGGCTCAAACCGGTTTTGACCGGATGACACCGGATCAAACCATACCAGACCGGCTCACAAAAGATCAAACTGGACCAGACAGGCCCAGACCGGCAGAAAACGGATCAAACCAGACCAGACCGTCCCAGACCGGCTAAAATTCGGCAACAAAACGGTTTTGACCAGCTTAAACCAGACCAGACCGGCTCAAAATGGAGCAGACCGGCTCAAACCAGATTTCACCGGATGAGATCGGAACAAACCGGACCAGACTGGCTCAAACCGGCTCAAACTGGACCACACGGACTAAAATCGGATCAAACCAGACGAGACCGGCTCAAAAGGGATCAATCCGGACCAGACCGGCTAGACCCGCTAAATCCGGTTTTGTCCAGCTCAAACCGGACTCAAACCGATATTGACCAGCTCAAACTAGATCAAACCGGAGCAGACTGGCTCAAACCGGATCAAACCGGACCAGACAGGCTCAACCGGATCACACCGGACCATACCCGCTTAAATCGGATCAAACTGGAACAGACCGCCTCAAACCGGCGTTGACCAGCTCAGACCCGACCAGTCCGGCTTAAACCGGACCAGACTGGCTCAAAACGGGTTTCACTGGCTTACTCAGGGGAGTGTACAGGAAGGGGAGTGCTCATTTAGGAAAGTGCACACTCAGCGGTGTCCTCAATCAAGGGAGTGCACACACAGGGGAGTGCACACTCAGGGGAGAGCTCACACAGGGGAGTGGTCACTGAGGTGAGCGCTCACACATGGAAGAGCACACTCAGGGGAGCCCTCACTCAGGCAAGTCCACACTCAGGGGAGTGCACACTCAGAGTAGTCCTCACTCAGGCGAGTGCACTCTCAGGTGAGAGCACATTCAGGGGAGCGCTCACTCAGGGGAGTGCACACTCAAAGGAGCGCACACTCAGAGGAGTGCACACTCAGTGGAGTCCTCACTCAGGAGAGTGCGAAGTAAGAGGAGTGCACACTCAGGGGAGTGCTCACTCAGGGGAGTGCACACTCAGGCGAGTCCTCCCTCATTAGAGTGCACACTCAGGGGAGTGCACACTCAGGGGAGTGCTCACTCAGGGGAGTGCACACACTGGGGAGTGCACACTCAGGTGAGCACACAAACAGGGGAATGTTCATTCAGGGGAGTGCACACACATGGGAGTCCTCACTCTGGCGAGCGCACATTCACGGGGTGTGCCGACTCAGAGTAGTCCTTACTCTGGTGAGCACACACTCAGGGGAGTGCACACTCAGGGGTGCGCTCACTCAGCGGAGTGCTCATTCAGGGGAGTGCACACTCAGGGGAGTCATCACTCAGACGAGTACCCCCTCAGGAGAGCGCTCAGTCTGGTGAGTCCTCACTCAGGCGAGTTCACACTCAGGGGAGTGCCCACTTAGAGTAGTCCTTACTCAGGTGAGCGCACACTCAGGGGAGTGCACCCTCAGCAGAGCGCTCACTCAGGAGAGTGCACAATCAGGGGGCGCACACTCAGGGGAGTGCACACACTGGGGGGTGCACACTCAGGGGAGTCCTCACTCAGAGGAATGCGAACTAAGAGGAGTGCACACTCAGGGGAGTGCTCACTCAGGGGAGTGCACACACAGGGGTGTCCTCACCGAGGGGAGCGCTCACTCAGGGGAGTGCACAATCAGGTGAGCCCACACTCAGCAGAGTGCACACTCAGGGGAGTCCTCACTCAGGAGAGTGCGAACTCAGGGAAGTGCACTCCCTGGGAAGCGAACACTCAAGGGACTGCACATTCAGGGTAGTGCACACTCAAGGGAGTCCTCACTCAGGAGAGTGCGAACTCAGAGGATTGCACACTCAGGGGAGTGCTCATTCAGGGGAGTGCACACTCAGGGGAGTCATCACTCAGACGAGTACCCCCTCAGGAGAGCGCTCACTCTGGGGAGTCCTCACACAGGCGAGTTCACACTCAGGGGAGTGCACACTCAGGGGTGTCCTCACCCAGGCGAGTGCACACTCAGGTTAGTGCGCACTCAGGGGAGCGCTCACTCAGGGGAGTTCACACTCAGGGTAGCGCAATCTCAAGGGAGCACAAACTCAGGGGAGTGTAAACTTAGGGGAGTGCTCAATCAGTGGAGTGCACACTCAGGGGAGTCCAAACTCAGGCGAGTTCACAATCAGGGGAGTGCACACTCAGGAGAGTTCGCACTCAGGGGAGCGCTCACTCAGGGCAGCAAACACACTGGGGAGAGCACACACAGGGGAGCGCACACTTATGGGAGTGTACACACAGGGGAGCGCTGACCCAGGAGAGCGCACACTCAGCGGAGTGCACGCTCAGTTGAGCATACACTCAGGGGAGTGCACACTCAGGGGAGTCCTCTCTCAAAAGAGTGCGAACTCAGGGGAGTGAAATCTCAGGGTAGCACACACTCAGGGGAGTGCACGCTCAGGGGAGTCCTCACTCAGGAGAGTGCGAACTCAGAGGTGCGCACACTCAGGGGAGTGCTCATTCAGAGGAGTACACATTCAGGGGAGTGCTCAGTCAGACGAGTGCACAATCAGGGGAATGCACACTCAGGGAGGCGCTCACAAAGCGGAGTGCCCACTCAAGTGAGCGCTCACTCAGGGGAGTGCACACTCAGGGGATCAAAACGGACCAGAGCGGCTCAAACCGGTTTTGACCGGCTCAAACCGGACCAGACCGGCCCAACCGGATCAAACCGGACCAGACCGGCTCACACCGGCACAAACCGGACCAGACCGGCTTAGACAGGGTTTGACTGGCTCAAACTGAAGCAGAGAGGCTCAAACAGTTTGAAAACGCACCAGACCGGCTGTTAGACCAGCTCAAACATGTTTTCACTGGCTCAAACCGGACAAGATCGGCTCAATCCGGACTCAAACCGGAGCAGAACGGATCAAACCGGTGTTGACCGGCTCAAACCTGACTCAAACTGGACCAGACTGGCTCAAAGCGGTGTTGACCGGCTCAAACCGGACTCAATCCGGACCAGACCGACTCATACCGGCTTTGAACGGCTCAAACCAGACCATACCAGCTCAAACGAAGCAAACTGGACCAGACCGGGTTAAACCGGATCAAACCGGACCAGACCAGCTCAAACCGGTTTTGACCGGCTCAAATCGGACGAGAGCAACACAAACCGAAATTGACCAGCTCAAACCAGACTCAAACAGGACCACACCAGCTCAAGCCGGTTTTGAACGGCTCAAACCCGACCAGACCGTCTGAAACCGGACCAGACAGGCTCAAACCGGTTTTGAACAGCTCAAACCCTACCAGACCGGCTGAAATGGGACGAGATGGCCTCAAACCGGTTTTGACTGGCTCAAATAGAACCAGAAGGGCACAAACCTCTTTTGACCATATTAGACTGGCTCAAACAGGTTTTTAGAGGCTCAAGTCGCACCACACCAGCTCAAACCGGTTTTGACCAGCTCCAAATGGACACAAACCATTTTTGACCATCACAAACCGGACCAGACCGCCTCAAACCTGTTTTGACCGGCTCAAACCGGACGCAAAACGTACCAGTCCGGCTCAAACTGGACTCAAAGCGGACTAGACCGGCTCTAACTGGTTATGACCGGCTCAAACCGCACTCAAACCGGACCAGACCGTCTCAAACTCGTGTTTTCTGGCTGAAACCGCACTCAAACCGGACCAGACCGGCTCAGACCGGTTTGGACTGGCTCAAATCCGACCAGAGCAGCTGAAACAGGACGAGACCGCCTCAAACCGGTTTTGACCGACTCAAACCCGTCCAGACCGGCTAAAACTGGACCAGACCGGCTCAAAACGGCACAAACCGGACCAGAAAGGCTCAAACCGGTTTTGACCGGCTCAAACCAGACCAGACCGGCTGAAACCGGACCAGACCAGCTGAAAACGGTTTTGACCGGATGACACCGGATCAAATCAGACCAGACCGGCCCAGACCAGCTAAAACTGGGCCGGAAAGACTCAAACCGGTTTTCACCAGCTCAAACCAGACCAGACCGGTTCAAACCGGTTTTGACTGGCTCTATCCGGTTTAGACCGGCTCAAACCGGTTTGGACCAGCTCAAAGCGGTTTTGACGGGATCAAACCGGACTCGACCATCCCAGACCAGCTGAAACCAGATCAAATCGGAGCAGACCGTCCCAGACCGGCTAAAACTGGGCCACAAACCGGTTTTGACCAGCTTAAACCAGACCAGACCGGCTCAACCCGGAGCAGACCGGCTCAAACCAGATTTGACCGGATGAGATCGGATCAAACCGGACCAGACTGGCTCAAACCGGCTCAAACTGGACCACACGGACTAAAATCGGATCAAACCAGACGAGACCGGCTCAAAAGGGATCAATCCGGACCCGACCGGCTAGACCCGATAAATCCGGTTTTGTCCGGCTCAAACCGGACTCAAACCGATATTGACCGGCTAAAACCAGATCAAACCGGACCAGACTGGCTCAAAACGGGTTTCACTGGCTTACTCAGGGGAGTGTACACGAAGGGGAGTGCTCATTTAGGAAAGTGCACACTCAGGGGTGTCCTCACTCAAGGGAGTGCACACACAGGGGAGTGCACACTCAGGGGAGCGCTCACACAGGGGAGTGGCCACTGAGGTGAGCGCTCACAAATGGAAGAGCACACTCAGGGAAGCCCTCACTCAGGCGAGTCCACACTCAGGGGAGTGCACACTCAGAGTAGTCCTCACTCAGGCGAGTGCACTCTCAGGTGAGAGCACACTCAGTGGAGCGCTCACTCAGGGGAGTGCACACTCAAAGGAGCGCACACTCAGAGGAGTGCACACTCAGTGGAGTCCTCACTCAGGAGAGTGCGAACTAAGAGGAGTGCACACTCAGGGGAGTGCTCACTGAGGGGAGTGCACACTCAGGGGAGTCCTCCCTCAGGAGAGTGCACACTCAGGGGAGTGCACACTCAGGGGAGTGCTCACTCAGGGGAGTGCACACACTGGGGAGTGCACACTCAGTTGGGCACACAAACAGGGGAATGTTCATTCAGGGGAGTGCACACTCAGGGGAGTCCTCACTCAGGCGAGCGCACATTCACGGGAGTGCCGACTCAGAGTAGTCCTTACTCTGGTGAGCGCACACTCAGGGGAGTGCACACTCAGGGGTGCGCTCACTCGGGGGAGTGCTCATTCAGGGGAGTGCACACTCAGGGGAGTCATCACTCAGACGAGTACCCCCTCAGGAGAGCGCTCAGTCTGGTGAGCCCTCACTCAGGCGAGTCCACACTCAGGGGAGTGCCCACTTAGAGTAGTCCTTACTCAGGTGAGCACACACTCAAGGGAGTGCACCCTGAGCAGAACGCTCACTCAGGAGAGTGCACACTCAGGGGAGCGCACACTCAGGGGAGTGCACACACTGGGGGGTGCACACTCAGGGGAGTCCTCACTCAGAGGAGTGCGAACTAAGAGGAGTGCACACTCAAGGGAGTGCTCACTCAGGGGAGTGCACACACAGGGGTGTCCTCACCGAGGTGAGCGCTCATTCAGGGGAGTGCACAATCAGGTGAGCCCACACTCAGCAGAGTGCACACTCAGGGGAGTCCTCACTCAGGAGAGTGCGAACTCAGGGAAGTGCACTCCCTGGGAAGCGAACACTCAAGGGACTGTACATTCAGGGTAGTGCACACTCAAGGGAGTCCTCACTCAGGAGAGTGCGAACTCAGAGGATTGCACACTCAGGGGAGTGCTCATTCAGGGGAGTGCGCACTCAGGGGAGTCATCACTCAGACGAGTACCCCCTCAGGAGAGCGCTCACTCTGGGGAGTCCTCACACAGGCGAGTTCACACTCAGGGGAGTGCACACTCAGGGGTGTCCTCACCCAGGCGAGTGCACACTCAGGTTAGTGCGCACTCAGGGGAGCGCTCACTCAGGGGAGTTCACACTCAGATTAGCGCAATCTCAAGGGAGCACAAACTCAGGGGAGTGTAAACTTAGGGGAGTGCTCAATCATTGGAGTGCACACTCAGGGAAGTCCAAACTCAGGCGAGTTCACAATCAGGGGAGTGCACACTCAGGGGAGTTCGCACTCAGGGGAGCGCTCACTCAGGGCAGCAAACACACTGGGGAGAGCACACACAGGGGAGCGCACACTTATGGGAGTGTACACACAGGGGAGTGCTCAGTCAGGAGAGCACACACTCAGTGGAGTGCACGCTCAGTTGAGCATACACTCAGGGGAGTGCACATTCAGGGGAGTCCTCAAACAAAGGAGTGAGAACTCAGGGGAGTGAAATCACAGGGTAGGACACACTCAGGGGAGTTCACACTCAGGGAAGCGCAATCTCAAGGGAGCACAAACTCAGGGGAGTGTAAACTTAGGGGAGTGCTCAATCAGTGGAGTGCACACTCAGGGGAGTCCAAACTCAGGTGAGTTCACAATCACGGGAGTGCACACTGAGGGGAGTCCTCACCCAGGCGAGTGCACACTCAGGGGAGTTCGCACTCAGGGGAGCGCTCACTCAGGGCAGCGAACACACTGGGGAGAGCGCACACTTATGGGAGTGTACACACAGGGGAGTGCTCACTCAGGAGAGCGCACACTCAGCGGAGTGCACGCTCAGTTGAGCATACACTCAGGGGAGTGCACACTCAGGGGAGTCCTCACTCAAAAGAGTGCGAACTCAGGGGAGTGAAATCTCAGGGTAGCACACACTCAGGGGAGTGCACACTCAGGGGAGTCCTCACTCAGGAGAGTGCGAACTCAGAGGAGTGCACACTCAGGGGAGTGCTCATTCTGGGGAGTAAACATTCAGGGGAGTGCTCACTCTGACGAGTGCACACTCAGGGGAATGCACACTCAGGGAGGTGCTCACAAAGCGGAGTGCCCACTCAAGTGAGCGCTCACTCAGGGGAGTGCACACTCAGGGGATCAAAACGGACCAGAGCGGCTCAAACCGGTTTTGACCGGCTCAAACCAGACCAGACCGGCATAACCGGATCAAACCGGACCAGACCGGCTCACCACGGCACAAACCGGTCCAGACCGGCTTAGACAGGGTTTGACTGGCTCAAACTGAATCAGAGAGGCTCAAACAGGATGAAAACGCACCAGACCGGCTGTTAGACCAGCTCAAACATGTTTTGACTAGCTCAAACCGGACAAGATCGGCTCAAACCAGACTCAAACCGGAGCAGAACGGATCACACTGGTGTTGACCGGCTCAAACCTTACTCAAACTGCATCAGACTGGCTTAAAGCGGTGTTGACCGGCTCAAACTGGACTCAATCCGGACCAGACCGACTCATACCGGCTTTGAACGGCTCAAACCAGACCATACCAGCTCAAACGAAGCAAACTGGACCAGACCGGGTTAAACCGGATCAAACCGGACCAGACCAGCTCAAACCGGTTTTGACCGGCTCAAATCGGACGAGAGCAACACAAACCGAAATTGACCAGCTCAAACCAGACTCAAACAGGACCACACCGGCTCAAACTGGTTTTGAACGGCTCAAACCTGACCAGACCGTCTGAAACCGGACCAGACAGGCTCAAAACCGGTTTTGACCAGCTCAAACCTTACCAGACCGGCTGAAATGTGACGAGACGGCCTCAAACCGGTTTTGACTGGCTCAAATCGGACCAGAAAGGCAGAAACCTTTTTGACCATATTAGACTGGCTCAAACCGGTTTTTAGCGGCTCAAGTCGCACCACACCAGCTCAAACCGGTTTTGACCAGCTCCAAATGGACACAAACCATTTTTGACCGTCACAAACCGGACCAGACCGCCTCAAACCTGTTTTGACCGGCTCAAACCGGCCGCAAAACGTACCAGTCCGGCTCAAACTGGACTCAAAGCGGACTAGTCCGGCTCTAACCGGTTATGACCAGCTCAAACCGCACTCAAACCGGACCAGACCGTCTCAAACTGGTGTTTTCTGGCTCAAACTGCACTCAAACCGGACAGACAGCATTAGACCGGTTTGGACCGGCTCAAATCGGACCAGAGCAGCTGAAACAGGACGAGACCGCCTCAAACCGGTTTTGACCGACTCAAACCCCTCCAGACCGGCTAAAACTGGACCAGACCGGCTCAAACCGGCACAAACCGGACAAGTACGACTCAAACCTGTTTTGACCGGCTCAAACCAGACCAGACCAGCTTGAACCTGCTCAACCGAACCAGACCGGCACAGAAAGGCTAAAACCGGGCCAAACCGGCTCAATCAGGTTTTGACCGTCTCAAACAAGACCAGACTGACTCAAACAAGACCACACCAGCTCAAACAGGTTTTGACCGGATGAGACCGGATTAAACCGGACCAGACCGGCTCAAACCGCATCAAACCGGAAAAGACCAGCCCAGACCGGCTAAAACCAGGCCAAATCGGCTCAAACCGGTTTTGACCGGCTCAAACCAGACCAGACCGGCTCAAACCAGTTTTGACCGGCTCAAACCAGACCAGACCGGCTCAAACAGAATTTGACAGGATGAGACAGGATAAAACCGGAGCAGACCGGCTCAAACCGGATGAAACCGCACCAGACCAGCCCAGAACAGCTGAAGCCGGAGAGACCGCACCGGACCGACCCAGACCGGTTAAAACCGAGCCACAAACCGGTGTTGACTGGCTCAAACAAGATCAGAACGGCTCAAACCGGTTTTGACCGGCTCAAACCAGACCAGACCGTCTCAAACCAGACCAGACCGGGTCAAACCGGTTTTGACCGGATGACACCGGATCAAACCGGACCAGACCGGCTCACACCGGATCAAACCGGACCAGACAGGCACTGACCGGCTGAAACCAGATCAAACCGGGCCAGACCGGCCCAGACCGGCTAAAACCGAGCCACAAACCGGTTTTGAATGGATCAAAGAAGATCAGACCGGCTCAAACCGGTTTTTGACCGGCTCAAACCAGACCAGACCATCTCAAACGGGACCAGACCAGCTCAAACCGGTTTTTGACCACATGAAACCGGACCAGACCGGCTCACACCGGATCAAACCGGACCAGACAGGCCCTGACCGGCTGAAACTGGATCAAACCAGACCAGACCGGCCCAGACCGGCTAAAACTGTGCCAGATGGGCTCAAACCGGTTTTCGCCGGCTCAAACCAGACCACACAGGTTCAAACCGGATTTGACCGGCTCAATCCAGTTTTGACCGGCTCAAACTGGTTTTGACCAGCTGAAACCACTCCAGACCGGCTAAAACAGGTTTTCACCGGCTCAAACCGGTTTTGACCTGAATAGACCAGATCAAACCGGACCAGACCGTCTCAGACAGGCTCGAATCGATTTTGACTGGCTTCAACCAGACCAAACCGGCTGAAACTGGTTTTGACCGGCTCAAACCAGACCAGACCGGCTCAAACCGGTTTTGATCGGCTCAAACCGGTTTTGACCTCCTCAAACCACACCAGACTGGCTGAAACCAGTTTTGACCGGATGAGACCGAATCAAACCGAATCAGACCGGCCCAGACTCGCTAAAATCGGATCAAACTGTACCAGATCGACCCAGACTGCCTAAAACTGGCCTAGAAACCGGTTTTTACTGGTTCAAACCAGGCCAGACCGGATGAAAACTGTTTTGACCGACCTGAGCTGGTTTTGACCGGCTCAAACCAGACAAGACAGGCTCAAACTTGTTTTGACCAACCTGATCCGGTTTTGACCGGCTCAAACCGGACCAGACCGGCTGAAACCGGACCAGACCAGCTGAAACCGGTTTTGACCAGATGATACCGGATCAAATCAGACCAGACCGGCCCAGACCAGCTAAAACTGGGCCAGAAAGACTCAAACCGGTTTTCACCAGCTCAAACCAGTCCAGACAGGTTCAAACCGGTTTTGACTGGCTCTATCCGGTTTAGACCTGCTCAAACCGGTTTTGACCAGCTCAAAGTGGTTTTCATGGGATCAAACCGGACTCGACTATCCCAGACCAGCTGAAAACAGATCAAATCGGAGCAGACCGTCCCAGACAGGCTAAAACTGTGCCACAAACCGGTTTTGACCAGCTTAAACCAGACCAGACAGGCTCAAACCGGAGAAGACTGGCTCAAACCAGATTTGACCGGATGAGATCGGATCAAACCGGACCAGACTGGCTCAAACCGACTCAGAGGAGTGCGAACTAAGAGGAGTGCACACTCAGGGGAGTGCTCACTCAGGGGAGTGCACACACAGGGGTGTCCTCACCGAGGGGAGCGCTCACTCAGGGGAGTGCACAATCTGGTGAGCCCACACTCAGGAGAGTGCACACTCAGGGGAGTCCTCACTCAGGAGAGTGCGAACTCAGGGAAGTGCACTCCCTGGGAAGCGAACACTCAAGGGACTGCACATTCAGGGTAGTGCACACTCAAGGGAGTCCTCACTCAGGAGAGTGCAAACTCAGAGGATTGCACACTCAGGGGAGTGCTCATTCAGGGGAGTGCACACTCAGGGGAGTCATCACTCAGACGAGTACACCCTCAGGAGAGCACTCACTCTGGGGAGTCCTCACACAGGCGAGTTCACACTCAGGGGAGTGCACCCTCAGGGGTGTCCTCACCCAGGCGAGAGCACACTCAGGTTAGTGCGCACTCAGGGGAGCGCTCACTCAGGGGAGTTCACACTCAGGGTAGCGCAATCTCAAGGGAGCACAAACTCAGGGGAGTGTAAACTTAGGGGAGTGTTCAATCAGTGGAGTGCACTCTCAGGGGAGTCCAAACTCAGGCGAGTTCACAATCAGGGGAGTGCACACTCAGGGGAGTCCTCACCCAGGCGAGTGCACACTCAGGGGAGTTAGCCCTCAGGGGAGCGCTCACTGAGGGCAGCAAACACACTGGGGAGAGCACACACAGGTGAGCGCACACTTATGGGAGTGTACACACACGGGAGTGCTCACTCAGGAGAGCGCACACTCAGCGGAGTGCACGCTCAGTTGAGCATACACTCAGGGGAGTGCACACTCAGGGGGAGTCCTCTCTCAAAAGAGTGCGAACTCAGGGGAGTGAAATCTCAGGGTAGCACACACTCAGGGGAGTGCACACTCAGGTAAGTTCTCACTCAGGAGAGTGCGAACTCAGAGGAGTGCACACTCAGGGGAGTGCTCATGCAGGGAAGTACACATTCAGGAGAGTGCTCACTCAGACGAGTGCACACTCAGGGGAATGCACACTCAGGGAGGCGCTCACAAAGCGGAGTGCCCCCTCAAGTGAGCGCTCACTAAGGGGAGGGCACACTCAACGGACCAGAGCGGCTCAAACCGGTTTTGACCGGCTCAAAGCGGATCAGACCGGCCTAACCGGATCAAACCGGACCAGACCGGCTCACACCGGCACAAACCTGACCAGACCGGCTTAGACAGGGTTTGACTGGCTCAAACTGAAGCAGAGAGGCTCAAACAGGATGAAAACGCACCAGACCGGCTGTTAGGCCAGCTCAAACATGTTTTGACCGGCTCAAACCTGACAAGATAGGCTCAAACCGGACTCAAACCGGAGCAGAACGGATCAAACCGGTGTTGACCGGCTCAAACCTGACTCAAACTGGACCAGATTGGCTCAAAGCGGTGTTGACCGGCTCAAACCGTACCAGAGCAGCTGAAACAGGACGAGACCGCCTCAAACCGGTTTTGACCGACTCAAACCCGTCCAGACCGGCTAAAACTGTACCAGACCGGCTCAAACCGGCAAAAACCGGACCAGAACGTCTCAAACCGGTTTTGACCGGCTCAAACCAGACCAGACCAGCTTGAACCTGCTCAACCGAACCAGACTGGCACAGAAAGGCTAAAACCGGGCCAAACTGTCTCAATCAGGTTTTGACCGTCTCAAACAAGACCAGACTGACTCAAACAAGACCACACCAGCTCAAACCGGTTTTGACCGGATGAGACCGGATTAAACCGGACCAGACCGGCTCAAACCGCATCAAACCGGAAAAGACCGGCCCAGACCGGCTAAAACCAGGCCAAATTGGCTCAAACCGGTTTTGACCGGCTCAAACCAGACCAGACCGGCTCAAACCGGTTTTGACCCGGGTCAAACCAGACCAGACTGGCTCAAACAGAATTTGACCGGATGAGACAGGATAAAACCGGAGCAGACCGGCTCAAACCGGATGAAACCGCACCAGACCGGCCCAGAACAGCTGAAGCCGGAGAAACCGCACCAGACCGACCCAGACAGGTTAAAACCGAGCCACAAACCTGTTTTGACTGGCTCAAACAAGATCAGACTTGCTCAAACCGGTTTTCACCGGCTCAAACGAGACCAGACCGTCTCAAACCAGACCAGACCGGGTCAAACCGGTTTTGACCGGATGACACCGGATCAAACCGGACCAGACCGGCTCACACCGGATCAAACCGTACCAGACAGGCCCTGACCGGCTGAAACCGGATCCAACCGGGCCAGTCCAGCCCAGACCAGCTAAAACCGAGCCACAAACCGGTTTTGAGTGGCTCAAAGAAGATCAGACCGGCTCAAACCGGTTTTGACCAGCTCAAACCAGACCAGACCATCTCAAACCGGACCAGACCGGCTCAAACCGGTTTTGACCGGATGAAACCGGATCAAATCGGACCAGACCGGCTCACACCAGATCAAACCGCACCAGACAGGCCCTGACTGGCTGATACCGGATCAAAGCGGACCAGACCGGCCCACAGCGGCTAAAACTGGGCCAGACGGGCTCAAACCGGTTTTCGCCGGCTCAAAGCACACCACACCGGTTCAAACCGGTTTTGACTGGCTCAATCCAGTTTTGACCGGCTCAAACTGGTTTTGACCGGCTGAAACCACTCCAGACCGGCTAAAACCGGTTTTAACCGGCTCAAACCGGTTTTAAACCTGATTAGACCGGATCAAACCGGACCAGACCGTTCAGACAGGCTCGAATCGATTTTGACTGGCTTCAACCAGACCAAACCGGCTGAAACGGGTTTTGACTGGCTCAAACCGGACCACACCAGCTGAAACCGGTTTTGATCAGCTCAAACCGGTTTTTACCTCCTCAAACCACACCAGACTGGCTGAAACCAGTTTTGACCATATGAGACCAGATCAAACCGAATCAGACCGGCCCAGACTAGCTAAACTCGGATCAAACTGTACCAGATCGGCCCAGACTGCCTAAAACTGGCCCAGAAACCGGTTTTTACCGGTTCAAACCAGGCCAGACCGGATCAAAACACTTTTGACCGACCTGAGCTGGTTTTGACCGGCTCAAACCAGACCAGACTGGCTGAAACCAGAACAGACTGGCTCAAACCGATTTTGACCGGCTAAAACCGGTTTTGACCGGATGAGACCGGATCAACCCGAATTAGACTGGCTCAGACCGGCTAAAATCGTAACAAACCAGACCAGATCAGCCCAGACTGTCTAAAACTGGGCCACAAACCGGTTTTTGACAGGTTCAAACAAAACCAGACTGGCTAAAACCAGTTTTGACCGACATGAGCCGGTTTTGACCGGCTGAAATCAGAGCAGACCGGCTCAAACCAGACCAGACCGTCTCAAACCAGTTTTGTCCGGCTCAAAGCGATTTTGACCACATCAAACAGACTCGACCGGCCCAGACAAGCTGAAACCGGTCAAAGCGGACCAGACCGGACCAGACCAGCTAAAACCGGCCACCAACCGGTTTTGACCGGCTCAAACCAGACAAGACAGGCTCAAACCGGTTTTGACCGGCTCAAACCAGACCAGACCGGCTGAAACCGGACCAGACCAGCTGAAACCGGTTTTGACCAGATGACACCGGATCAAATTAGACCAGACCGGCCCAGACCAGCTAAAACTGGGCCAGAAAGACTCAAACCGGTTTTCACCAGCTCAAACCAGACCAGCTGGTTAAAACCTGTTTTGACTGGCCCTATCCGGTTTAGACGGCTCAAACCGGTTTGGACCAGCTCAAAGCGGTTTTGACGGGATCAAACCAGACTCGACCATCCCAGACCAGCTGAAACCAGATCAAATCGGAGCAGACCGTCCCAGACCGGCAAAAACTGGGCCACAAACCGGTTTTGACCAGCTTAAACCAGACCAGACCGGCTCAAACCGGAGAAGACCGGCTCAAACCAGATTTGACCGGATGAGATCGGATCAAACCGGACCAGACTGGCTCAAACCGGCTCAAACTGGACCACACGGACTAAAATCGGATCAAACCAGACGAGACCGGCTCAAAAGGGATCAATCCGGACCAGACCGGCTAGACCCGCTAAATCCGGTTTTGTCCGGCTCAAACGGGACTCAAACCGATATTGACCGGCTCAAACCAGATCAAACCGGAGCAGACTGGATCAAACCGGATCAAACCGGACCAGACCGGCTCAACCGGATCACACCGGACCATACCCGCTTAAACTGGATCAAACTGGAACAGACCGCCTCAAACCGGCATTGACCAGCTCAGACCCGACCAGTCCGGCTTAAACCGGAGCAGACTGGCTCAAAACGGGTTTCACTGGCTTACTCAGGGGAGTGTACACGAAGGGGAGTGCTCATTTAGGAAAGTGCACACTCAGCGGTGTCCTCAATCAAGGGAGTGCACACACAGGGGAGTGCACACTCAGGGGAGAGCTCACAGAGGGGAGTGGCCACTGAGGTGAGCGCTCACACATGGAAGAGCACACTCAGGGGAGCCCTCACTCAGGCGATTCCACACTCAGGGGAGTGCACACTCAAAGGACCGCACACTCAGGGGAGTGCACACTCAGTGGAGTCCTCACTCAGGAGAGTGCGATCTAAGAGGAGTGCACACTCAGGGGAGTGCTCACACAGAGGACTGCACACTCAGGGGAGTCCTCCTCAGGAGAGTGCACACTTAGGGGAGTGCACACTCAGGGGATTGCTCACTCAGGGGAGTGCCCACACTGGGGAGTGCACACTCAGGTGAGCACACAAACAGGGGAATGTTCATTCAGGGGAGTGCACACTCAGGGGAGTCCTCACTCAGGCGAGCGCACATTCACGGGAGTGCCGACTCAGAGTAGTCCTTACTCTGGTGAGCGCACACTCAGGGGAGTGCACACTCAGGGGTGCGCTCACTCTGGGGAGTGCTCATTCAGGGGAGTGCACACTCAGGGGAGTCCTCACTCAGGCGAGCGCACATTCACGGGGAGTGCCGACTCAGAGTAGTCCTTACTCTGGTGAGCGCACACTCAGGGGAGTGCACACTCAGGGGTGCGCTCACTCAGGGGAGTGCTCATTCAGGGGAGTGCACACTCAGGGGAGTCATCACTCAGACGAGTACCCCCTCAGGAGAGCGCTCAGTCTGGTGAGTCCTCACTCAGGCGAGTTCACACTCAGGGGAGTGCCCACTTAGAGTAGTCCTTACTCAGGTGAGCGCACACTCAGGGGAGTGCACCCTCAGCGGAGCGCTCACTCAGGAGAGTGCACACTCAGGGGAGCGCACACTCAGGGGAGTGCACACACTGGGGGGTGCACACTCAGGGGAGTTCTCACTCAGAGGAGTGCGAACTAAGAGGAGTGCACACTCAGGGGAGTGCTCACTCAGGGAGTGCACACACAGGGGTGTCCTCACCGAGGGGAGCGCTCACTCAGGGGAGTGCACAATCAGGTGAGCCCACACTCAGCAGAGTGCACACTCAGGGGAGTCCTCACTCAGGAGAGTGCGAACTCAGGGAAGTACACTCCCTGGGAAGCGAACACTCAAGGGACTGCACATTCAGGGTAGTGCACACTCAAGGGAGTCCTCACTCAGGAGAGTGCGAACTCAGAGGATTGCACACTCAGGGGAGTGCTCATTCAGGGGAGTGCACACTCAGGGGAGTCATCACTCAGACGAGTACCCCCTCAGGATAGCGCTCCTCTGGGGAGTCCTCACACAGGCGAGTTCACACTCAGGGGAGTGCACACTCAGGGGTGTCCTCACCCAGGCGAGTGCACACTCAGGTTAGTGCGCACTCAGGGGAGCGCTCACTCAGGGGAGTTCACACTCAGGGTAGCGCAATCTCAAGGGAGCACAAACTCAGGGGAGTGTAAACTTAGGGGAGTGCTCAATCATTGGAGTGCACACTCAGGGGAGTCCAAACTCAGGCGAGTTCACAATCAGGGGAGTGCACACTCAGGGGAGTCCTCACCCAGGCGAGTGCACACTCAGGGGAGTTCGCACTCAGTGGAGCCCTCACTCAGGGCAGCGAACACTCAGGGGAGAGCGCACACTTATGGGAGTGTACACACAGGGGAGTGCTCACTCAGGAGAGCGCACACTCAGCGGAGTGCACGCTCAGTTGAGCATACACTCAGGGGAGTGCACACTCAGGGGAGCCCTCACACAAAAGAGTACGAACTCAGGGGAGTGAAATCTCAGGGTAGTACACACTCAGGGGAGTGCACACTCAGGGGAGTCCTCACTCAGGAGAGTGCGAACTCAGAGGAGTGCACACTCAGGGGAGTGCTCATTCAGGGGAGTACACATTCAGGGGAGTGCTGACTCAGACGAGTGCACACTCAGGGGAATGCACACTCAGGGAGGCGCTCACAAAGCGGAGTGCCCACTCAAGTGAGCGCTCACTCAGGGGAGTGCACACTCAGGGGATCAAAACGGACCAGAGCGGCTCAAACCGGTTTTGACCGGCTCAAACCGGACCAGACCGGCCCAACCGGATCAAACCGGACCAGACCGGCTTAGACAGGTTTTGACTGGCTCAAACTGAAGCAGAGAGGCTCAAACAGGATTTAAACGGAACAGACCGGCTGTTAGACCAGCTCAAACATGTTTTGACCGGCTCAAACCAGACAAGATCAGCTCAAACCGGACTCAAAACGGAGCAGAACGGATCAAACCGGTGTTGACCGGCTCAAACCTGACTCAAACTGGACCAGACCGGCTCAAAGCGGTGTTTGACCGGCTCAAACCGGACTCAATCCGTACCAGACCGACTCATACCGGCTTTGAACGGCTCAAACCAGACCATACCAGCTCAAACGAATCAAACTGGACCAGACCGGGTTAAACCGGATCAAACCGTACCAGACCAGCTCAAACCGGTTTTGACCGGCTCAAATCGGAAGAGAGCAACACAAACCGAAATTGACCAGCTCAAACCAGACTCAAACAGGACCACAAAGGCTCAAACAGGTTTTGAATGGCTCAAACCCGACCAGACCATCTGAAACCGGACCAGACAGGCTCAAACTGGTTTTGACCAGCTCAAACCTACCAGACCGGCTGAAATGGGACGAGACGGCCTCAAACCGGTTTTGACTGGCTCAAATCGGACCAGAACGGCACAAACCAGTTTTGACCGTATTAGACTGGCTCAAACCGGTTTTTAGCAGCTCAAATCGCACCACACCAGCTCAAACCGGTTTTGACCAGCTCCAAATGGACACAAACCATTCTTGACCGTCACAAACCGGACCAGACCGCCTCAAACCTGTTTTGACCGGCTCAAACCGGACGCAAAACGTACCAGTCCGGCTCAAACTGGACTCAAAGCGGACTAGACCGGCTCTAACCAGTTATGACCGGCTCAAACCGCACTCAAACCGGACCAGACCGTCTCAAACTCGTGTTTTCTGGCTCAAACCGCACTCAAACCGGACCAGACTGTCTCAGACCGGTTTGGACCAGCTCAAATCGAACCAGAGCAGCTGAAACAGGACGAGACCGCCTCAAACCGGTTTTGACCGACTCAAAAACCATCCAGACCGGCTAAAACTGTACCAGACCGGCTCAAACCGGCAAAAACCGGACCAGAACGGCTCAAACCGGTTTGACCGGCTCAAACCAGACCAGACCAGCTTGATCCTGCTCAACCGAACCAGACTGGCACAGAAAGGCTAAAACCGGGCCAAACTGGCTCAATCAGGTTTTGACCGTCTCAAACAAGACCAGACTGACTCAAACAAGACCACACCAGCTCAAACCGGTTTTGACCGGATGAGACCAGATTAAACCGGACCAGACCGGCTCAAACCGCATCAAACCGAAAAGACCGGCCCAGACCGGCTAAAACCAGGCCAAATTGGCTCAAACCGGTTTGACCGGCTCAAACCAGACCAGACCGGCTCAAACCAGTTTTGACCGGCTCAAACCAGACCAGACTGGCTCAAACAGAATTTGACCGGATGAGACAGGATAAAACCGGAGCAGACCGGCTCAAACCGGATGAAACCGCACCAGACCGGCCCAGAACAGCTGAAGCCGGAGAAACCGCACCAGACCGACCCAGACAGGTTAAAACCGAGCCACAAACCGGTTTTGACTGGCTCAAACAAGATCAGACTTGCTCAAACCGGTTTTCACCGGCTCAAACGAGACCAGACCGTCTCAAACCAGACCAGACCGGGTCAAACGGGTTTTTGACCGGATGACACCGGATCAAACCGGACCAGACCGGCTCACACCGGATCAAACCGGACCAGACCGGCTCACACCGGCACAAACCGGACCAGACAGGCTTAGACAGGTTTACAGGCTTAGACAGGGTTTGACTGGCTCAAACTGAAGCAGAGAGGCTCAAACAGGATGAAAAACGCACCAGACTGCTGTTAGACCATCTCAAACATGTTTTGACCGGCTCAAACCGGACAAGATCGGCTCAAACCGGACTCAAACCGGAGCAGAACGGATCAAACCGGTGTTGACCGGCCCAAACCTGACTCAAACTGGATCAGACTGGCTCAAAGCAGTGTTGAACGGCTCAAACCGGACTCAATCCGGACCAGACCGACTCATACCGGCTTTGAACGGCTCAAACATGACCATATCAGCTTAAACGAATCAAACTGGACCAGACAGGGTTAAACCGGATCAAACCGGACCAGACCAGCTCAAACCGGTTTTGACCGGCTCCAAATCGGACAAGAGCAACACAAACCGAAATTGACCAGTTCAAACCAGACTCAAACAGGACCACAGCGGCTCAAACCGGTTTTGAACAGCTCAAACCCGACCAGGACCGTCTGAAACCGGACCAGACAGGCTCAAACCGGTTTTGACCAGCTCAAACCCTACCAGACCGGCTGTAATGGGACGAGACGGCCTCAAACCGGTTTTGACTGGCTCAAATCGGACCAGAAGGGCACAAACCACTTTTGACCATATAAGACTGGCTCAAACCGGTTTTTAGCGGCTCAAGTCGCACCACACCAGCTCAAACCAATTTTGACCAGCTCCAAATGGACACAAACCATTTTTGACCGTCACAAACCGGACCAGACCGCCTCAAACCTGTTTTGACCGGCTCAAACCGGAAGCAAAACGTACCAGTCCTGCTCAAACTGGACTCAAAGCGGACTAGACCGGCTCTAACCGGTTATGACTGGCTCAAACCGCACTCAAACCGGACCAGACCGTCTCAAACTGGTGTTTTTCTGGCTCAAACCGCACTCAAACCGGACCAGACCGGCTCAGACCGGTTTTAACCGGCTCAAATCCAACGAGAGCAGCTGAAACAGGACGAGACCGCCTCAAACAGGTTTTGACCGACTCAAACCCCGTCCAGACCGGCTAAAACTGGACCAGACCGGCTCAAACTGGCACAAACCGGACAAAAACGGCTCAAACCTGTTTTGACCGGCTCAAACCAGACCAGACCAGTTTGAACCTGCTCAAGCCGAACCAGACCGGCACAGATAGGCTAAAACCGGGCCAAACCGGCTCAATCAGGTTTGGACCGTCCTCAAACAAGACCAGACTGACTCAAACAAGACCACACCCGCTCAAACCGATTTTGACCGGATGAGACCGGATTAAACCGGACCAGACCGGCTCAAACCGCATCAAACCGGAAAAGACCGGCCCAGACCGGCTAAAACCAGGCCAAATCCGCTCAAACCGGTTTTGACCGGCTCAAACCAGACCAGACCGGCTCAAACCGGTTTTGACAGGCTCAAACCAGACCAGACTGGCTCAAACAGAATTTGACCGGATGAGACAGGATAAAACCGGAGCAGGACCGGCTCAACACGGATGAAACCGCACCAGACCGGCCCAGAACAGCTGAAGCCGGAGAAACCGCACCAGACCGACCCAGACCGGTTAAAACAGAGCCACAAACCGGTTTTGACTGGCTCAAACAAGATCAGACCGGCTCAAACCGGTTTTGTCCGGCTCAAACCAGACCAGACCGTCTCAAACCAGACCAGACCGGGTCAACCCCGGTTTTGACCGGATGACACCGGATCAAACCGGACCAGACCGGCTCACACCGGATCAAACCGCACCAGAGAGGCCCCTGACCGGCTGAAACCGGATCAAACCGGGCCAGACCGGCCCAGACAGGCTAAAACCGAGCCACAAACCGGTTTTGACTGGCTCAAAGAAGATCAGACCGGCTCAAACCGGTTTTGACCGGCTCAAAGCAGACCAGACCATCTCAAACCGGACCAGACCGGCTCAAACCGGTTTTGACCAGATGAAACCGGATCAAAACAGACCAGACTGGCTCACACCAAATCAAACCGGACCAGACAGGCCCTGACCGGCTGAACCGAATCAAACCAGGACCAGACCGGCCCAGACCGGCTAAAAACCGAGCCACAAACCGGTTTTGACCGGCTCAAAGAAAGTCAGACCGGCTCTACCCGTTTTTGACTGGCTCAAACCGGAGCAGACCGTCTCAAACCGGACCAGACTGGTTCAAACCGGTTGTGACCGGATGAA